>NC_048308.1:5500317-5628106 GCF_013100865.1 Trachemys scripta elegans | reverse complement strand
CCCCCCCGTTCCCTGTCCCTTGCCTGCCCCAACCGCTCTCTACACCCCCTTCTCCCAACAGCCCCCCCAGAACTCCCGACCAATCTAACCCCCCCGTTCCCTGTCCCTTGCCTGCCCCACCCACTCTCTACACCCCCTTCTCCCAACAGCCCCCCCAGAACCCCTGACCAATCTAACCACCCGTTCCCTGTCCCTTGCCCCCCCCCAGGCCGAGGGAGAGCTGCGAGCTCCACGTGCAGCCAAACAAATAAGGCGCTGCTCTGCGGGGGAGGAGGGAGCGAGGGAGGGGGAGGGACTCTGGCTGCTTGAGGCCCCAGTGGCTGCGAGCGGCTTTCAATCAGGCACAGCCATCCAATCAGCCGCGCCGCACTCTGCATGAGGGGAAGCGGGAAATCCCGGACATTTCTACCTTATTAGAAATCGCCCCGCCCCGCCCCGACGGCCATTTAAAGCTAAAAAAACCCAGACATGTCCAGGGAAACCTGGAGGGATGGTAGCCCTACAAGTAACTAATAATTAGTACCAACATTCCTGTACAGCAGTCAGAGATCATAGAATATGAGGGCTGGAAGTCATCTAGTCCATCCCCATGCTCAAAGCAGGACCAATCCCCAGAAAGATTTTTTTCTCCCCGATCCCTAAATGGCCTCCTCACAGATTGAGCTCACAACCCTGGGTTTAGTAGCCCAATGCTCAAACCACTGAGCTATCCCTTCCCCTTATGAGCTAGATTGAGTCAGTGCATGCCCCCAGCAGTGGGGAGTCTGTGCATCCTTTGGTGGAATTTAAAGCTACTTTCTCCCCAGGAAATCCCAGTGTTGAGCAGTGCTGGAAACAGCCAACAATAGGAGTAATGGATTGGGCCTATCAGTGAAACTGAGTCTATACCCACTGGCGACAATAGAAGTCCATATTATTGTACAGTCACATAGGGTCTGATCCTGCAAACATTTACTAATACACATAGCCCTTACTACTACAAAATCAATGGCAAAACTCCCATTTCACTGTAAGATTTAAATAGTCAGAGGAGGTATGCTGATTGACACAACCTGTGGATCTGTCTTACCAGGCTTACTCATGGTAGTGCTTGCAGTATTGTGTGTGAGAGAGTGTTTGCCTACTAATGAATGTTGGGTGTAAACTTAAATACAGCATTCATTACTAGGCAAACACTAATATACACACCTACTCACATGCTGATACTGACTACACAAGGGGCTAATGTCACTGGTGATTAGAGCTACTGTAACTCACTAGTGGTATGACTCCTCTGCCTGATCTGCAGAGCGTGCGTTACACTAATCAACAAATGCAAATAACGTATTCAACGATTAACTTAAAAAAAATGGCCAAAACATTGTTCGTGAACATTACTTGTTCAGTTTTACTGGTGATCAACTTGGATAGCAACTGTCTTTTCACCTATAGACACACACACAAACACACATTTATACAAAACACAAATACACAGGCAGAGCCATTATTAAAGCCATTGACAATAAGGAAGAAGTTCACAAAGTGAATGGAAGAATCCATATTGCATGCAATTTAGCTTGGCAATATTTTGTTCTGCTTTTTGGCGCTGCTTGAACTTTTTCCCTTCATAACATTTTATGTCTCTTCCTGGAAATACACCAAGCAGCCCCTGTCCATTTTACCTCTCCTCTTGTAAGCCTTTGAGGTGGGATTATTGCAAGGATGGCTTTGAAGTCTTAGCTTTTGTTTCTGTACCTTTTGCTGGAATTTTTTTCTCTCTCTCTCTGAATAGAAAATTGTTGATGGGGGCCCTTGGCAAAGCTTTCATTTGAGGAGCAAAGTATTTTGATGTGTATCTTTTTTTATCCTTGCTTGAATCTTGAAGGTAATAGTTTCTGGCTTATATTTTTATTTCATTTTGATCTAGTTTCTTTCCAGCGGCTGTGTTGATGGTGATGTTGTTTCCTAATTACTTTCTATTTGTAGTTATAGCATGATATATAGGTATAAAATATATTTAGATATACAATAATATAGCCTGGTATTTACACACAGTGGCCCCAAACTTGAAAAGATGACAGCCACCATCAGAGACTGAACTGGGAACCTATGGTATTAAGCATATGAATCTCGACAGCTTGAACTAAAGATCTGGGATCTCAAGCGGACTCACATCCCCAGTGGACCGGGCACAAAGGACTCATAATGCCCACTGACCATTAGCTACACAAACACTTATGCGGGTGCTTAATTTTAAATCCATCGACTTACGTGCTTAAAGTTAAGCTCGTGTGTAAGTGCTTGCAGGATCAGGGCCTTAGGGGGGAAGGCAGCTGTAACCTTTAGAACAACAGCGGTTCCCTTGGTAGCGGAATGGTTGCCATCTTGCATTACTCATATCTCAGGTCATCAGGGTTTGTTCCCTCTGTGTGGCGAGTGGAGACATGGCAGAGAGTGGGTATGGAGGATGCATTGCTAGTCCTGCTAGTGAAGGCCGGAGGCTGGACTCGATGACCTTTCAAGGTCCCTTCCAGTTCTAGGAGATGGGATATCTCCATGTATTTATTTATTGCTGCAAGGATCCTTCAGCTGTCCTCATTGCAACTGGAGGACTAGGGAGTCCAGAGGGCTGCTTCAGCTGAACCAGATTCTGTGGAGCAGCTCCACATCTGCTCCCTGGCCTAGCAGGTGGGATTCCTTGCCTACCTTGGAACCAGATCCTCGTACCTTTCCTCGCTGAATAATATATAGAACTCAATGGGACCACTTGTGGAGTAAGATGCTTCTACTCATTGGGAGTAAGGGCATCAGACTCTGGCCTTTGGTGAACAAAATTGTTACTTGGTCTGGAACTACAGGGAGAAATTCTGGCTCCACTGAAGTCTTAGGCAAAATTCCCATTGGCTTCCATGGGAACACTCCCTTTATTTCCATGGACCAGGATTTTACCCATGGTCTTGAACTGAATCAGAACCAATTGAAATCACTTCTTTTGATAAGAGGAAATACCTATGATCTGCCAAGCAGTGACGTTAGATTGTGCATCAACAGGAAGAGCTGATTTTCTGTATTTTCTTTTAAATTGGTGATTTAAAGCCCTTGTGTTGTGGACTACCTAACCTATGTAACCATAGCAACTTATATGTTTTCTCTTGTAGGGCTCAATGCCCCACTTCTTCCTTTAGTTTGTCACACTTCTTCTTGTTTCCTGTCTCAAATTAAATAGCAAACAGAGCTGGTTGGAAAATGAGGTGGGAGAAATTGGCAAAATTTTCACAAAATATGTTTTACATGGGGTTCTCCCGCAATGGAAATTCAAAATGTCAATGAAAAATTCATAGACATTTTGCAAAATTCAACTGGTGCTAGTTGTATGCACTTCAAGTTAAGGAACATGTCTGTCTGTACAGCTCCATGCACAACGCAGTCCTGATCCTGATTGGCACTCCCAGGGGATACCACAGTAATAATAATAAATTGTAATATGGCCTGACATACCCCTATCATCTGTCCAGCCCAGATGAGATCTCTGTGTGTGCACAACAAAACTCTCCACCTCTATTCTTTGCACTTTTCTACTCCCGTGTGTCCCCAATGAATGTGCTATTTTATTTCTGATCTCAGTGCTTGTGGAAGAAGAGATGTTCACCTTTAAAGTTTAGATCATCCATAAGTGTTAGTTTCCCATAGAACGTCTACTGACGTGACATTTGTGGCAGAAACACAAAGTTTTGGATTCTATCATTGCTGAAAACTGGGGCTCAGTGAGTCTTCATCAATAGTTTTATGTAACACCGAGAAAGCAGACATGACTAAACTGGTATCTTAACTGACTCCTCCACAGTGGTACACCTGGCTACAAACAATCTGCTTAAAGTGTCAGTGACTGGGATATCCTTCCCTAGTCACTATTTAATCAAAATGTATTTCAGTAAGTGCAAAAGGCTGTGAATGATTGTCCCCAAACCTGTGTGGTCTGACTCCGTTGTAATTTTTCTCCCATATGCAGCTGATGCACTCACAGCGGAACACAATTGCTATTCATAATTTTTTTCAGTGGACGTGCAGGGCATTATCAAAACCCCCAAACTAGATAGAAGCTAGAAGATGAGTAGACAGATTTTTAATATTTTGGACATGGTCCTTCATTGCTTACCACCTCGTGTAGTTATTTGCACCTGTGGAAAAATGAACAGAAAGTGAGCATAAATCATTGCCAAATCCATTCAAAGTGGTAATCGCATTTACACCCACATTGCACAGGTTTAAATAGCTATACAAAGAGCAAGGCAGAAGAGACTCAAGCCATTAACATTTAGATAGCCAGCGCTTGAAATAAATTCAAATAAAAATAGGAAAAAAGAGACATTTGACCTGAGCCACAATATTCAGAGCCAGAACTGAGTGAAACTCTTCTTACTTCTATTTCCCTTAATACAGCCATCTTGTAAGCACACTTTATAATTAGTACTGCCCCGAAGGCAGTCCTCGGCATCCAATTTCCTGGTTTCAAATGACCAGGTAACAGAAACACGTTCACAAGTGGTAACATAGTGCTGCCTGAACGAAGGGCACGGCGTAGCTCATTAATTAGACAACTACATGTCAATTCTGCTTCAAGCACTGCTCAGAGTCAGCCTGGAGCACTCACCTTGTTAAATCAAGGCGTGTTATGGAAAGTGACATGATGAATGCAGCCGGTCTGCCAGGACACATGCCACTCAGGCAGGGCCACCAAGAGTGGGTTCGGGTCCGGTGAAAAAAATTTTTCAGGCCCCCCAGCAAGGGCGGACTGGCTAAACAGGGCCGACGAGAGGCGGGGGGAGAAGCCAGGTCCCAAGTCCCCTTCCGGTCTGCCGGGTCCCGGTAATTTGTACCGGCTTCCCCCCCTCTCGTTGGTCCTGCACTCAGGAAATGCAAGGACGCTCTGCTGGAGCCACCATTTATGCCTCCTGCAAATGAAAAGGCCATTCTCTCTCTCTCTCTCTCTCTCTAAAAAAAAAGCAAAAGTTGCCATCTGAAAACTCCACCCTGAATTTTTGCTCATGAAATAATTCATGACCAAAAGAGATGGGGAGAGAAAATGCAGCTTGAAGTGAAATCACATAAGTAATAATAAATAATAATTTGCATTTTCATGCCGCGATCTCAAAGCACTCTATGAACCTTCATGAACTAAGGCTCACATGTCCCTCTATACTCATTTTACTGGAGGGGAATTTGAGCTACCGTGAAGTTAAGGGTCTAATCCTGAAATGTGCTGGGCACATCTCGTGCCTGACCCAGTGCCCGTTGAAGACAGTGTGAATCTTTATGATGACTTTATTATTTATTTGTATAGTTTATTATTTGTGTTATCGTAGCACCTAGGAGCCCTCGTCATGGACCAATACTCCATTGTGCTAGGCGCTGTACAAACCCAGAACAAAAAGACAGTCCCTGCTCCAAAGAGCAATCAAAGTATAAGACATGAGACAACAGCTGGGGGAGCACAAAGAAACAACGAGACAATATTAATTAGCCGGTTAGGCTGTGAACTGAGCACACTGGTAGCCTAGCCATTGTGGTATTGAGCAACTGACTTTTATAGGGAGACGGACTTAGTGATGAAATAGCCGTTTTTCATCTGCAATGTTCATGATTATATATTAAGGAAGGCCTGATATAAAACTCTGAGCTGAAATCCTGGCTTCACTGAAATCACTGGTAAAACTCCCATTGAATTTAACGGGTGCATCTACATGGCAAAACAGCCCTGTGGCCGCAAGTCTCAGAGCCTGGGTCAACTGCCTGGGGTCTGCAGGGCTCATGCTACTGAAAACAGCGGTGTGTGTAGATGTTCCCACTCAGGCTGGAGCCTGGGCTCCGAGATCCACTCCCCGGTGCCGAGTTTCAGAGCCAGGGCTCTAGCCCGAGCAGGAAAGTCTACACTGCTGTTTTTAGTCCCATAGCGCGAGCCCTGAGAACCTGAGTCAGTTGCCCTGTGCTCTGATGCTCATTGCCATGAGGGTGTTTTGCCATGTAGACGCATCTATTGACGTCAATGGGAGTTTGGCCACTGATTTCACGGAGGCCAGAATTTCAGCCCAGAGTTTGACCTGGGCTCTGAGAATGGTTGATGCAGATTTTATATCGCGGTGTTGATCAATAATTCCCGAACTGTAGGTCATTTGGGGTCATGCCATCAGCAGAGGGGGTCACGGCTCCAACAGGCCAGATTTAGCCCGCGAGATGCCGTCTACCCCCCGAACATGTCCAAACTTGCTTCACACATGCTGCAATTACGAAGCAGGTCTGGACACGTTGGCTGTGTGGAGGGTGGCTGAGTGGATGCCATTTTGCCATTGGCACCATCCAGCTGTGCAAGCATCCAGTTGAGAGATTTGAGCCCAGAAGATCCTTATCTGTGGGCAGCAGCCTTATCAACAGAGCATCCTCTCTGCCTGAGCTGGTTGGAGCCTGTGTTAGCCTTTTCTGAGATGGGAATTTGCAGTGGCTTGTAAGCCCCTTAAGGCAGGACCCCTATCTTCTTTTATGCCACCCTGAGTACCCTGTTGGCACCCAATAAAGAAGCGTTGTAAGTCACGGTTTCTGTGCTGCCCTAGTACCACCACACAGGGGCTTCCTAAGTCCTGACCTCGTTTGCTTACCAGTGAATTCTTCTTCCTGATTTGTGATCAGAGGCACCATGGACTCATGTTCACGCAGAGTATTAGCTTCAGCCTCCAGCCGTGAGTCTAGCGATGCAGTTATGAACAAAACCCAAGAGTGCAACAAATGTGCACACTCTTTAAGTGTGGCTTCCCCTGTGTTTCTGGCAAGCACAAAGAAAGGCCCAAATGCCTGTTATGGCACACAGTGTTATCTAGCGAAAGCATGAAGCCTAATAAACTTAAATGACAGCTGGAATCCCTTCACAAGGTACACACAGGGAAACCAAGGTCATTTTTCCAGCACTGGAAAGTAGAACTTTCTCATTAACAAGTGCAATTCAATAGAGCCATATCAGTCTCTAACCATGCTCAAAAGGCATCATCGGCGGTGAGTTACCACCTTGCACCAGCCCAGAAGTCTCATGCAATTGGAGAGATTGTGATTTTGCCTGCGGCAATGATATGGTGGAAATGATGTGTGGGGAAACCGCAGCAAACAAACTCAAAGTCTATCAGGCTCCCACCACACAGTGAAGTGAAGGACTGAAGTGATGGCAGCAGACCAGGAAAACGTATTAGTAGAGCAGCTGAAAAAAACACATATGCTTTTGCTCTTCACGTTGATGTGCGTACTGAGGGTTGTGATGCACATTTCTTGGCTTTGGTGCAATACACATGGGAGGGTGCAATTCTCAAAGACATTCTGTTCTGTCACCCTCTTCCCAGACACAAGACTGCACAGGGAATATTCAGTGTGCTACCCGGCTACGTGCAAGACAAAAATATCCGGTGTGATCACATGATGGGTTTTTGCACAGATGGAGCTCTGTCTGTGGCAGGCCACGAAGCAGGTCTGCGTGCCTTGAGAAAGAAAGTTGCTTCATCTGCTGTGTGGACAGCATGATTCACAGAGAACAACTGGCATCGAAAGCTCTGACTGCGGTGCTAGGTGAAATTTTTGCAGCAGGTCTCATCTATTGTGAATGACATCAAGGCTCAGCCTCTTGGCCCACGTTTGTTTGCTAAACTGTGTGAAGACACGGGTCCGATTGTGACATGTTGTTGTTCCACAGTGATGCTCTTGTTGGCTCTTGAAAGGAAACGTACAGGGATGATCTTTTGAACCGAGAGACAAGCTGCGTGCCTATGCAATGGACTGCAAAAGGAGTGAATTCGTTGATTTTCGGTGACGCCAGGAAGAGGTGCCTTCTTGCTTATGTCACAGACATGTTTGGGAAACTGAATGAACTGAAAACAGGGCTGCAAGGAAAGAACACCCCCATCCTTCTGCTGAGCGATCGAATCACAGGATTCACAAAGAAAATTGTTTTCAGGAAAGAATAATCTATTGAAGACAAACTGCATCCTTCCCACAGCTTTGCAAGTTCCTGTCTGACAAAAAAACTACCCAGCCTTCTACAGAGGTGAGGGCTGAGCATTTCAGGCAGGAGGAGGAACAATGTGTATTCTTTTCTTCCACATGAGAAAGTATGATTGGGTGCAAAACCCCTTTCAGTGCAAGCCTGAGGCCATGGATTTGCCAGATGCTGAAATCAAGTAGCTCATCGAAATTTCCTGGGATCGATTCTTGTGAGGAACGTATGCTCAACTTTGTCTCCTAGAGTTCTGTTTCACAGTCAAGAATGAATATCCTGCAGTCTCAATGTGCACCTGGAAACTGATGGGGCCATTTCTGAGCACACATTTGTGTGAAGCTGGATTCAGTGCACTTGTGTCCAGTAAATCTCAGTGTCAATCTGCCGCTGATGTCACATAGAATCATAGAACATCAGGGTTGGAAGGGACTCCAGGAGGTTGGAAGGAATCAACCCCCTGCTCAAAGCAGGACCAACACCAACTAAATCATCCCAGCCAAGGCTTTGTCAAGCCTGACCTTAAAAACTTCTAAGGAAGGAGATTCCACCACCTCCCGAGGTAACCCATTCCAGTGCTTCACCACCCTCCTAGTGAAACAGTTTTTCCTAATATCCAACCTAAACCTCCCCCACTGCAACTTGAGACCATTACTCCTTGTTCTGTCATCTGCTACCACTGAGAACAGTCTAGATCCATCCTCTTTGGAACCCCCTTTCAGGTAGTTGAAAGCAGCTATCAAATCCCCCCTCATTCTTCTCTTCTGCAGACTAAATAATCCCAGTTCCCTCAGCCTCTCCTCATAAGTCATGTGCTCCAGCCCCCTAATCATTTTTGTTGCCCTCTGCTGGACTTTTTCCAATTTTTCCACATCCTTCTTGTCGTGTGGGGCCCACATCAGAGATTAGATGTGCACTTTCTACCATGCTGCCAGACTTCAGGATGCCCATGTATCACATTAGAGAGAATTAAATAATGCATTTAATTTGTAAATTCCTTGGTCACTATTTTGCTTTGTTGCTGTCTGGGGTCATAGGAAACAGTAAGTCTCAAAACGGACTTATGCAGGCAAATAGTTTGGAAACCCCCTGTGTAGATGTACCTAGAGGGGATAGGCTTTCTCCCTTAGAGCTTTGGGGAAGTTTGGATCTGGCTCTAGATTTGAAAGTCTGGGCTTGGGCCCATGTCTAAGAAAGACCAACAGGTAAAAAGAGAACAAACACATGCCAAGAAATTCAAAGTTAACATAACTTTTGATCCTTAAATCACCTTGGGAGTCTTTATTTTTAGAAACAACCCCAAATGAGGAAATGATGGAGCTCGAGCTTTAACAGGTTTTGTCATGTTGCGTTGCAATTTTTACTTAGATCTCAGGATTTATATTATCTGTGAGTATCGTCTCCAACTCTGACATTCTAAATACTATCTAGCAAGAGAAGCGGCTGGAATATGGTCTATCTTTGCTTTGCCATCGCACGCAAATGTTTTTTTGAGATGTCAAAAGCAACTCAAACAATACACCAAATTCTAATCAACAGAAGTCATCATGGTTATCTTTTATTGCTCAGTACATCAGCTTATTTTCATAACAAAAACATTTTCCTTTCTGTGGGAACAGATGCATTTGTGACTATTTGCACTGAAATATCCAAACATTACAGTAAAGCAGCAATTTGCAGTTGGCTGACTGTGTCTCGTCTTCAGTATACAATTAGTGAACAATGAAGAACTCATTATCTTCTTATTTCATTACAGTCAAGGAAACAATTAAAATTGCTGTTTGGAAAAAAAAAGGAAAACAAACTAACATCTTGGCTTTTCAGAAACCTCAAAGCATCTGCCATTGTGTCAGCTGCACTTCTGTGAAGCTCCTCTGAAGGAATTTGCCATGACATTGCTTTGACTTTCATACTGGGAGGGCATGGGACAACGTTAAGAGATTTACAGAGTGAAGTCCTGATCTGCAGAGAGTTCTACACAGCTGGAGTATCCTGCCTGCAAAAGAGCTCCTTATAGGATCAGGGCCTGAGGCCCCAATTCATCAACGCACCGTAGCAAGTGCTTAACTTTAAGCATGTGCTGAAATCCTAATGAAGTCAATAGGGTTTACGCACATGCTTAGCACGTAAGCATATGCTTAAACTTGTCTTGTTTCAGATCCCGGAGGAGCTTTTGTTGGAGTTGCCCTCTTTTCTTTTCTTGGGCCAAATTGTATCTTCAAGTCTATTGGTTAGACATAGGAGCACATAGTCATAGGAAATGCCATCCTGGATCAGACTGTTGCCTGTCTGTCTAATTCTGTATCCCATCTCTAATAAATACCAGATGTTTTGCGGGAAGATGTGAGAGAGTTCATAATAGATAAATAAACTTCCCATACAAGACATTCTTAACATCTGCTTATCTACCTAACCACCCACCTGCCCATCCAGATACTTATATGTATAATATAGCACATGTGTAGTAGAACATCTCCGAAGTATTTACAAATAATCTTTCTTTCAAGGCAGTTAGTGCTTGACTTAAACACTCATGCTTCCTGGCATGTCTCTTATGTTTTCTGTTCTATCTAATGTAACTATGGATGTTTTCATTAACCACATAAATGCCTAATCCTTTTTTTGAATCCTGCCAAACTCTTGGACTCCGTGTTTTCTTGCTGCAGTCACTCAGTTAAATTATATGTTATGTAAAAAAAAGGTTTTCATGGTTTTAAATATGTTACTTTTCAGGTCCCCTTGTTCTTGCGTTATGAAAAACGGTAACTAGGAGAATCTAAGTTCCCATCTGTATATTACTCATGATTGAATCGAAATCTGTCATGTGCCCTTTTATTTATCTCCTCTCTGAGCGCTCCAGTCCTCATCCTTTCAGTCTCTCCTCCTATGGAAGTCATGCCTCTAGTTCTTTTCATTGCCGGTATCCACACCCATTCTATTTTTGTTCTTTTGTTTTTGATACAGGACAACCAGAACTGAACACCCTACTCAGGGTCAAACCATGCAATTGAGTTATATAATGACACTGCGATATTTTCAGTGCTCTATTCTCTCCCATGCTTTACCCATCCTAATATGTGGTTACAGTTAATTTAATCTGGTTGAAACCAGCAATGTGTACAAGTATTATTCCTTCCAATGTGCATTTGTCCACACTGAATTTCATTTGCCATCGGTCTGCCAATTCACCTAGCTTTGCTATATCCCCTGGGATTTCCTTACCGTTTTTTCTAGTCTTGTCTAACCTAATGTTGTGGTATCTGCAAATTTTGTCCTCTCACTAGCCACCCATTAAATAATATATGAAACAACACTAGTCTGAGGATCTTATTCAGCAAAACATTTATTTAAGCTGATGTCTTTGGGATCACTCATGCTTAAAGTAGAACACATGCTTGGTAGGCAGGAGGGATAGCTCAGTGGTTTGAGCATTGGCCTGCTAAACCCAGGGTTGTGAGTTCAATTCTTGAGGGAGCCACTTAGAGATCTAGGGCAAAATCAGTCGGTGGTCCTGCTAGTGAAGGCAGGGAGTTAGACTCAATGATATTTCAGGCTACCTTCCAGTTCTATGCGATAGGTATATCTCTCTATATTGAGCTCTTGGCTGGATCAGGGCCTGAGTCAAGATCCTTAGGGTACTACTCAGTTGCCCATTTATTCCCACTCTTTGATTTCTGCTCCTTAGCCAAGTTCTAATCCATGACAGATCTTTACCTCTTTCCACACGACTTAGCATGTTGAAGGACGTTGTCAAAGGCCCTAGTTCCCTCTATCCACTATTGACACACCCAAATAATTCTAATAGGCTGGAGATACCTCACTTTCCTTTGCTGAATTCATGCTTATTTTCCCTCTCGTATCATGTTTTATAAACTCTACTCTAATTAGCATTTCAACTATTGTATCCAATGCTGAAATGACGCTCCCTTCCTTTAATTCCCAAGTTCACCCCAAAAGCACTTGTTAAAGAAAGGTACAACATTTGTGGCCCTCCAACCCTTTAAAATAGTAGCTCATTTTAATGAGAGGTTGAATATGCAACTCAGTCAATTCACTCTTAAATTCCTTCATGACTCGAGGATGCATATCATCTGGTTTCTTGCTTGTTGTTCTTAATTTGATCACCACCTTCTCTTTTGAGACTGTGACAGACAGACACTATCCTAGACAAGCCTTATGGAATTAAGATAAACTTTGTTGAATTAGGTTTAATACCTTTGGGGGCCATTGTATTAAAAAGGCAATTGTGTATATGTTACTGTGGAATTGTATGTAACCACAGCGACTTGGATGAGAAGGGCCATACCCCAAACTAAAGGGACAGCAGTGGAAAGTAGATGGATGGGCAGTGGATGTAGACTCCCTGTTGGGAGGTCCCCTGTTCAGGGACTGGATCATACAGAGCTCGAGTCACACAGGGCTCTAGGCTGGGACCCAGTGGAATGGGAGGGCCCATGTCCCCCCACCCCACCGCCTTAAAGACTGAGTCAGCAACTCGACCAGGGAAGCAGGGAGCCAGAAGTTAAGCATTCCAACCACTAGGCCACCCAGCCCTTTAAGCATCCTGTTACAATACTATTTTCTACTCTGGGATGAGCTAAAGTGTTGCAAATGAAGCTGTTGGATGGCCTCAAAGCCACACAGGGTATGTCTACACTGCACCTGAAAGTGTACCTCAGAGCCCAGCAAGAGGGACTCATGCTAGCTTCACTCAAGGTAGCATGCTGAAAATAGCCGTGTTGATGTTGCTGCCCAGGCGGCAGCTCAGACGAGCTACCCAAGCGTGAAACCAAGGGGTCAGGTGGGCTTGGACTGAGGTTGCAGCTCATGCCACAACGTCTACACTGATATTTTTTTATTGTGCTACCTCGCACAATGCTAAGGTGAGACCTTCTACTCAGTCTGGGAGGCACGCTCCAAGCTGCACTATAGAAATATCCACACTTACTTCTCTGAACAAACGGCAAACCACATGCAGCTGTTAAGACAGCAAGCTGAAGTGCTTGCAACATTGGTTGTGACAACTCTGCTGTTTGGAAAATGGAATTTCGATCCTGTGGGAAATTCTGATACTTTGAGGTTTGTTTTCATCCCGAAATGGGAGAAAAAAGTCAGAATCTCAACAGGTTTTTTTCCCCTGGAAAATGTTGATTCAGAAATGTCAAAAATGTGGTTTATAAAAGGGAAACCTTTCAGTTTGAAATGCCAACATTTCAAAATGGGTTTGAAAGGTTTCATTTCAGAATGTCAGTTCACAAAGAAATGTTTTGTCTCAAGTTTTCCCATTTAAAAAAAAAAAACATTTTTGGACTTGACATTTTTTATTTGTGAAAAATGTCAATTTCAAGAGATCCCCATATTTTTTGAATAATTTTTGATTGATTCAAATTAATCTAGCTCTACTACTGATCAAGCAACTTCCAATTTTGTGAGAATCCATACCCTGAAGTCAGAAAAGACGTTTCAACAGGGTCTGCTTATAATAGGATCTTACTGGGATCCATCTACCAATTATAGGTTGTATGAAGCATTCTTAAGGGTTTCTCTCCCCTTCCTCCACATCTCTGGTTCCACATAGGGCAGTGAATAAAAGTTTACAGTATCCCACAATAGAAGAAGCTAGATAAAATAATCATAATAGTTAATAATACTAATAGTAATTTTGTCTGTATAGCACCCCACCACCTTCACACTGCTTTGGGCTCCGTACAATTGCAATAGAAACAAACATGATATACTCAAAATATTTTTTTAAAATTTGCACATTTAAAATTAAAATAAACGAGACTGTCCAATTTCATAATAATGATAAAAAAGCACTGGGAAGGGATGGCTAGGGAGGTTAATAATTATTAGGCCAACTGGGGTTATTCTGACATCACTTTTTTTGGGAAAAAAATGCTCTCAGGTGGGTTTTTTTTCGTAGTAAGAAGCTGTTAGTTCATGCGAACAGACACCTGTACAAGGCTCACTGTGAAGGTGTCAAATGTAAGCCAAGGCCGATACTGTTCAAGGCTTTAAAAAAACCCAGCAGTGCCAATTCGAAGTCAGTTTGTCGAGCTTCAAGGCACAAGATTGGCAGTTTGACTTAACATTGGCACTATTCGTTTTCGTAAAGCCCTAAAGGGTATTGGCTTGACTTTCATTTGCAGCTTCCACTTTGAGCCTGGCACTGACAGGTCTGTCTGCTCCTACACCGCCAAGTGACTGCGGTTTCCCATGTGATTACGGGCTACATGACATATGAAGGTGAGTGAGCTTTTTCTGTGGTCGGCCCAGGAGCGTAAAACTCTTTGCCCCAAGAAACCTGTGCCATTTTGTCCCTCCCTGCTTTTAAAAACCACATTCAGGCTATTTTATTTCCCAAAGTGTTTAAAATGCCCACTCTGGGTTCTGTTCTATGCTAGCCTATGACATTCTAATAGTGAGGGTAATTAACACTGGAACAATTTACCAAGGGTCATGGTGGATTTTCCATCACTGGCAATTTTTAAATCAAGATTGGATTTGTATTTTATGTATTTATTTTAAAGATAGGCTGTAGTTCAAAAGGCAGTATTTGGGGGGACGTTCTCTGCCCTGTGCTGTACAGGAGGTCAGACTAGATGATCGCCTTCAGGCCTTGGAATCTATGCGTCCATTCTATACAGACTCTTTATACTGTGCCCAGCACAGGAGCTGGTCGCACTGCTCGCCATTTTGAAACTGTTTCTGTTTCACAGAGTTGACAATTGAGCCATTTTCCATTTTTCACATTCGTTTCAGCAACGTTCTCATTGATTTGATTTTGGATTTTTATTTTTCAAAATCCTACATTTGTGTCTACCAGCGATCATGTTTTTAAGCATGATTTTGATTTGTTTTTAAAATATCTGAAAGTGTCACAGAAGCATGCATGAAAAATAGAGACCACAGATGTTTTGTCGCCTTTTGACTTCATTGGAAGGAGGAGGAGGAGATATATGCTTCCTATTATTCTTCTACTATCTACGGACTGACAATATTTCTGAAGGGAAGGATTGAGGGGGAAGGGTTTTTCAACATTTATGGGTTGGGACTGCAGTGTATCCCAGTGGGCAGAACACAGGGCTGGGATTCAGGTGATGAGGGTTCTACATCTGGCTTGCCTGCTGCATGACCTTAAGCAAGTCACTTCACCCCAGATGCTTCAGTTTCCCCATCTATAAAATGGGCATAATGGGGACAAACCTCCTTTGGAAAGCACTTTGAGAGCTACTTATGGAAAATAATATATAATGCTGCTTGTTCTTCTTACTTATTTGTATATTGGTATTGACGAGACCCGGTACAAGTTATGAAATTCCAAAGAACAAAATGGACCAAAATTTCCTCCCTGTTTTTTTTAAAACCAGCAATAGATATGATCACGTGTTTGTTTTTCTTCTACAAACTTTGATGTTTGAATAAGAAAGGAAAAAAAAACACTTTTGAAAACTAATTCACAATTTCACCCCCTCTCCTTTTTCTGGACGGGTCTAGATTCTATTCACTTTGAACTACCTTGGCATATTTGACTTTGAATTGTTCGTGTGCACAGAGTTTGAGGGCAGGCACGTTGTACTCCAGGTTGTGGAAGCAGAGAAAAGAACTGACAGAAGGGAACTGTAATGCATGACGTTTGTTAGCAAGAGTCAGGCTAACTGTAACCCTGATAACGCGAGATTTGTAGAAGCGAGGATTGTGTGAGGCGGGTGAGAAAGAGCTGTGTAAGAAGTTATGATGACCTCAGCATAGATAAAGTGTAGAAGACCTTGGGTAGATAAGGTATAGAAAATAATTGTATGTTGGCAAGAGTCAAAACAACTGAGGAAATGAGATATCAAGATGGCCTATGTATAAACAAAATGCAACTGTTGCTCATTATTGTCTGTAACAAAAGGTATAAATGCTTGCTGTAATTGTTTACCTGTTGAGAGACCTGTTTAGCTCTCTCCCTCTGCACATGTGAGAGTTAATAAACATCTGACTTGCTGTACCAAAACAAATAGTGAGAACTCAGTTTTTCTCCGACAAGGTGAAATATCAATAAAATAACAAGACACAATTATGACTCTAGATTGACATCAGTGTCTGCTACTGTGAAAGGGGAGAGACAGGTTAATAAACTCACCACCTGAGGACCAGGAGTAAAATAACTCTGATCCACAGGGTAAGGAAGTCTTTTGCAAAGGCACTGAGCCGGAATGCAGGAGATGTGGGTTCAAGGTGCTCAGATACTCCAGTGATGTGTGCAATGTAAGAACACAAATAGAACAGAATCCCTGGATTTTTCACAGCGTGACCTTGGGCAAGTCACTTAGGGTATGCCTGCACTGCACACTAAGCATGGGGTCTGTGGGACCTGGGCATGTGGACTTGGTGTTTCCAAGCCTGTGCGCGAGCATCCATACTGCATTGTAAACCTCAGTTTACAAATGCTGGACCGTGGTCTCATAACCTTGCCAATGCATCCACACTGTACTACACAGAGCTAGTGACTCGGGTCTGAGGTTTGAACTGTATCCACATTGCAAAATGACAATGTTTGGACCCAAAGTAGGACTTGGACTCAAACCCACCTTCTAGCAACGTCCTAGGATGTGGTCCTGAGTACTAGCTGACCCAAGTCACAGTGATCTGTGTGTGGATGGGAGGGAAGGGGAAGGAGAGAGGGATTGAGATCAAACTGGAGTCAGAGCCTGGGCTTAACAAGCAGTGTAAACGTACCCTTAGGGTAAAACCTTTAAAAGTGAATTAAGTACTTAGAAGCCTTATTGGAATTCAATGTGTCTGAAGCTCCTTAATCACCACAGCGCTTTTGTAAATTTTACACTTACTCTCCGAGCCTCAGTTCCCTTTCTGTGAAATGGGGAGAGTAGAACTTCCTTTCTCTGCATTGGTGCCAGTTCTTGGGATTTTTATCATGTCTCACAATAATATGTGGTATTATCCTCAAAGCCCCACCTCCCGGAATCATGTGCTTAAGTGAGAATCTCAGCTTTCATTTCTAGCTTTCCTGGTCACAGGGAAAACATTGAAAACGTTAAAGGCTCAAAAGCAGGAGGCAAATAAAAAGAGCCCCAGATGTATAATTTTAAAACCTCGTGGTTTTTGAATGCTTGGTGTAGGCAATACTGTCTGTCTTCTCTATTTCAATTGTGAGCTCTATAGATAGTGTCTGTGTCTTATAATGTGGCCAGACAGCACCTGGCATGATGGGGACCCAATCTTGTTTGGGGCCACCCAGCGCTATTGTAAGTGTTGGATGTACTTAAACACACTGGGGCCGAAACACTCAGGTTTATTAATTCAAACTTTTCTTTGAACCAAAAGCAATTTTTTTGTGATTACCAACTGCTGTTAAAACAGTGACAGAGATACAGAAAAAGATAATGATCGGCTACCTACTCCTGGGGCATTGGCAGGTCACAGAGAAGTTCTCCTACAGATGTTCCAATTACCCCCTTGCATTCTATCATATATATGTATATTCAAATTGCATATTCATTAGCTTTTCCCCAATCAGCATTAAGCATTATACATCCCTCCATTAAAACCAAATACACACAATATTAGCCATTTCATTGGTTAATTGTTGTTAATCATACCTAAACCATAGATGGTGACCACACTATTTATGGACTACTTTGCCTATGGGTGTTTTCCTGTTAATCTAAATTTCCCTGTTCTTGTGGTCACTGAGCTGGATGGGGACACACTATTAGCAGTAATTTAGCAAGCAACATACACAAACTTTTAGCATTGGGACTTTTTGCAGTTTAAAGAGGAATGTAGAAACTTTCCATCCTAAAACATAAACAAGTCAATTTAACAATGCTTATCAAACCCTTATATCTCACTTTCACCTTCAGCAGACTCATGACCATTGTTGCTCAGACACAATCCATATATTTTATCTTCCTGACAGAATACAGTTAATTCCATAATGAATTGAAATGAATCTGGTGGTCTCATCCCAATTCTCGGGGGATGTTTTTTATTCATATTACACAAGGATGATAAATTGTTATTATTCATTTGTATTATCATACACCTAGGAGCTCTAATATCAAGGGGTAGCCGTGTTAGTCTTTAAGGTGCCACCAGACTCCTCATTGTTTTTGTGGATACAGACTAACAGATTTATTTGGGCATAAGCTTTCATGGGTAAAAAACCCACTTCTTCAGATGCATGGAGTGAAAGAAGTGGGTTTTTTACCCACGAAAGCTTATGCCCAAATAAATCTGTTAGGTGCCACTGGACTTCTAGGAGCTCTAGTCATGGGCCAGGGCTCCACTGGTGCTGCACAAACACAGAATTAAAAGACAGATTGTAAACTCTTTGTGGGGAGCAGCTAAGTATAAGACAAGAGACAACAGATGTGATGCCTTTTTATCATTGGTTGCTCTGTCTGTATCCAACTGACATGACCAGCACACGGATACTCCGGAGTTAGAGTAACAAGGACTAAGATGCATTGTCAGAACTGCGTTGGGAGAAGCATATGTAGTTGTTACCCATTTTGCACCTGACCCAATCCCCATTGATGCCAGTGGGGAAACTCCCGCTGATTTCACCAGGCTTTGAACTCTGTGACTTGCTATGCATCCTGTTACTTGTCCCTTACTTTCATGGATGCCTAATATTTTGCATGCAAGTCACAAGCACAAGCAATAAGCAACTTCCAATCAAAAGGAAAATAAAGGTACAACATCACAAGTGGGCTCCATAAACTGACACCTGCCCATTTTAGATTAACACAATGGAAAGCTAATTCATTTGCTGCAACAAACTTGTGTGATGATTCAATGTGGTTGCATTCGCTTACTCTTGAAATTAAGTATTAATGATTATTATTTGTAATCTGAGTAGGATTTCAATGATGTAAAGGAGTCTTTTTCTAAAAGAATGGGTTTTTTTGGAACCTAGTCTTGAGCCACTTGCCGATTCGAGAAAAAAATAGTGTTTAGCTTCTGCAAAATATATGACCGAAATAATAGGTCTTGGCTAATTATTCCGTTCTTTGATACCTTTGATGGCGAATTGAGAGGGAACAGAAGCAGCAGCTTTTTTATTGCTGTTTGAAATGGCTCTGTAGTCACACGAGCCATGCCTTGACTCTAAATAAACTGGCATTTCAAAACAAGCAAGCAAACAGAGAGACAAAGAAACAAACAAACAGAAACCTATGCCACTCTGGCACCGACTGAAATCAAGGGGCGTGTTTTGCTTGTGATTTCAAGGGGAGAAGTTCAGGATCCCTGTTAGCAGTTGCACAAAGTTCAACAAGCCATTTTCAACATCAGTGGGGATGGCCTCCCCTTCCCACGCCACCAAAAATTCAAAGCATAAGAAGTGCACGGAAACGGAGACCAGCATAGTTGCATTGTGTAAATAAGCCAGCCATTGATTTATATAGGAGCTTAGTACATTTTTTGTAAATATCTCGCTCTAAAGCATGCCGGTTTGACACAGCCTTGTGACATGAGTCTATACCATCTTAGGGGAAGCATGGGGGATATTGTGCTTCAGAGAGGCCAAATTCCTCCTGGTTGCCAGGTTACACCTTTTCAAGGAGTGTAGCAAATTCCCCCCGTGTGGCCAGGCAGCTGAGCTGGTAGCCAAATGGAGCAGTGGCATTATGGGTCTGCCCACTGTCTGTCTCACGCTGCCCCTGTGGGGAACACACTGCATGCAGTTACTGCAATTCTGTCTGGCACTAGCACAGACCACATGTAGCATGGATTCCTCCTTCCCTCCTCTCCCTCCGCTGGCCACCCATGACAGAGCTCCCCTAAGGCACTTAGCAGGCTGCCTCTACAGCATTTCCAGCCCAAACTTTAACAAACCAAGGATCAGCTTTTCCTCCCCCATCTGCACTGCAGCTGACTCTGTTTCATAGTCTGCCCTTGTTCAATGTCAGGGAAAGTTCTGCTTGTGGCAAGGGTACCGGATATGCACCAGAGGGCAACGCTGTGAATAAGAGAACCATAGTGCAGACCAGACATGTGGCCTTTATTTATTTTACCAGGGCAATCATTTTCCTTGACAAAAATGGGGTTATTTTTATGTATTTTTTTATTGAAATTTAATCATGTGGATGTAATAATGCGTGTGAATGGTCCCATTGGACAGCTCTGGTGACTAAAGCCTGCTTTTTAGCTGTAGAATCAATGCCACCATTACCACCCTACCACGCCAACCTGATGTGGAAGGATCATTTCTTGCTATGGGGGGGGGTAACTGTATTTCCATGGCTTGTTCAAAACTTGACCTTCCTGTTGAGATTGGTGATAAATGTGTCAGTTGGTGGTGGTGGTGATGGTTTTGTGAGCTGGAGTAAGGCCAGCAAATCCATAGTATATATGTCATCAAACCACAATCAGATGCTAAGAATCTTCAGTCCCAATTGACCTGGTACAGCTTTGCTATGGGAACCAAACAGTGAAAGGTCATGGGCCCAGATTCTCAGCTGCTATAAATTAGTGCACTGCACTGGTGTCTAGGGTTAAACAAAAATAGCCACAAATGTTTGCATCCTGTCTACACTGGAATGGGCAATCAAATCAGTTAACAAGCATTAAAACAGGACAAAAAAAAAAGTCAAGTGTAGACATATGGCCAGTGTGTGGGCATGTTTATGCAACGGCATGGAATTTCAGAATAGGTTTTTGTATGTTATTTATACTCTTCTTTTGTTTTGACTTGTTAAACATCCTTTTCTGACTAAAATAAAAAGATAAAGGAAATAAAGGAGATAATAAACACTGTGGTGGGAGCTCTTGCATTTTTCTTCTATTAATAATACAGATTTGGGTTTTGTCTGTAGCACTTTAGTTCTCGTGGGTAACCAGATATTGCTAATAACCGCTGTGATGTGAACTGTGGTCTGTGAGTGCAGGCAAAGAAAAGAAAACCACAATGGAGCACTAAGGAAAACAGGGGTTGCAGGTGTAATTCTGTTATTTATCAAAAGTGCAAGTCTGCAAGCAGATATATAGCAAAACATTGACACTTGCTCATCTATAAATCCAGAGTTCCTATGTTACATCTCTTATTAGCAACAATAGTCAATTTCCCTTCTTATATATTCTGATTATTCCAGTGTATCCTATCCTAGACAAACAGGTTCCAATTAAACAAGAAGTGATCTGAGTCTTTACCCCAAACAAGTTTTTATTTATAGTTCAAAAAAGTTCAGAAAAATCTTTTTTTCTCCCACCTCTCTGTATTTCTGGGTTTCAGGCAGATGTGTAACTGAAAGCAGCAAATAGCAGAAATCCCATGAAAAACTCAGCTCTTGCAAGATTTCAGAGCCTTATTGTGTGCACCCAAGAACTTCAGATAAGCATCCAATTTATGCAAACAATATAAGACTCACCTACCCTACTTCAAAGTAAGGAGCTGCTTCTGATCAGATTGACTTGCAAACTTTAATTCCAAACATTAAAAACTTAAGCATTTTGGTTTCCAAAAACATTTTTTGTCTCTTTGAGGGGATAGGGAAGGGATGGAGGGGAGATGAACAAAATGACAGTACAAGTGAAAGGGAGATAATCCAGCTGTTTAAACTGATGTATAAGAGTAATATCTCACAGAAGTGCTTATTGTCAGCTGTGATGCAGTTTTTTTTAGACGCCAACAACATCACTAGCAATGTTTGCTTCCAATGCCTAAAACTCTCTTCCTAACTCTCTCTCCCTTGCAGTCCTAGCAGACTCTTGTTCTTAGATGTAGCTGCTGATTATCAGTTATGCTTTATGGCGACATAACATTACAGTTGTTACTCACCCGCAGTAAGAACAGGGCTTAAAAGACATGTTGTTTAATTGCCCTGGATTGAGACTCTGCTGACATTGATCTGCCACAAAAGAAAGAAATCCAGAAAAACCATCATACCCCTCAGCCTCCCAACCAGCCATTGAGTGACATAAGCCCTTAGCATTTAACCAATGACTGACATGTGGAGCCCTGGCGTTGTGTTGCACATTGCACCATGATGGACAATTGAATAATCGTTTTTTTCACTCTAAAGCCTGTTATAAAGGATTTTTTTTATTGTGTGAATTAAATAGACCATATTTCCTGCCAGTTAAGGAAGTGACGGTGGAGATAGGTTTGGGGACAGGGTCTCTGCCCATGTTGCTAACAGAGTGGAGGGAGAAGCGGTTAAGGTGTGCTCCTATTTCCCCTACCCCTCTGTGAAAAATGTCTGTCCTACATTCCCTTCCTTATTACTGGTTCCTCTTGGGCTGGTCCTCAGACACTGCTCTTCTCTGGTGGGGCAGATCAGAGCAGGGACCCCACAGCGCTGCAGGAGGATCTCCTCCATTTTCCTCCACCTGTGCCAGCTACAAGAACTGGCTTAACTGAGGATGAAATCTAACTGGGGAAGGGCTTGGAAAGAACGATAAGGAGGTTGAGAGCAGAAGGGGACTGTAGGGAGAGAGTCTGCAGTCACTCTCTGGGATTAGAGAGTGCAGGGAGACCAGGAGGGTTGATGAGGAAGAAAATGGAGGAGAGTAAGCCCTGGGACCCTTTCCTAAATAGAGAAGTCTGGCAGGAGTCCAAGAAATCGAGACAACTCAGGCACTAGGATTGGAGCAGTCCCCACAGGCAAGGCCTGATAAAAGAGGATGATTCAACTTTCTAGGAAAAGAGCCCAGCGAGGTGTTCAGTGGAGGAACAACTAGGGGAATTTAAGAGGCATGAAAGGCCACGCCTGAGGAGGATGGAAGTTTGAGTTTGTACATTGGTTTGGGGTTGTTAGGGAATCCCAGGGCAGGGCCCTGTGTCCCCCCCTAAGAGAAGGGTGAACCTAGGGAGGTTGTGGGGGGCAAAGAGAGAGGCTGAGTAGGAAGAAGCCCAGGAAGGCAGCAGCAAGGAGTTGGATGAAACAGTCCTTGGCTACTGGTTATAGGTTCACTGGACTGAAACCCAATGGAGGGAGAGGGCCTGCATTTCCCTACCAGCCACCAGAGAAGGTCGTTTGAAGCTCTGGAGAAGGAGATAGATATGACAGAAAGCCTGGGACCAAAGGGGCCAAGTGAGGACCACAGGGCCAAGAGTTGGTGTTGAATCCCAACACAAGGTCTTGGACTTTGGTTTGTTGAACTTTCTGTTACCCCTGAATTGGAGTGGACTTAAATCATGGCCTGGCTAAAGGGCCAAGCCATGGGAAGAGGTGGATGATCGGAGGACCAGAGCCGCTGTCAGCAAGGGGCGACAGATGGGGAGAGAGCTGTTAAATGACGCCTGGCCCCAAGGTGGTGCTCCAGCGATGAGTTCCCCCCTTCATACATAGCACAACCTGCCCTTTAGTTAGTTAGAGATATAGATATATATAGAGAGAGCAATTCATTCTTGGGGAGCAAAAACCACAACCATTGATTTAAATAACAGCAACAAAGAGAGTTTGTGAATTTAAAGTAGCTTTGAGAACCCTGAAAATCAACCAACAAATAATTTGCAAGATTCTCCACTCCTGAGCCTGCAACTTTTATAGAGCAGAATAAACAAGGATGGAAACCACAGGCTTGGATAAAATAAGAGGGAGAAAAGATTTTGGATGAGATTGCACAAGAGACAGGGAGGGAATAGAAGAAGCTGGAGACAGCCAGGCTGTTTCTGAGGGTAGGAGTTACAAAAGAGATGGCTCTTGCCTCCGAAGTGGTGAAGATGGGGACTGGTGGTAGATGATAGGAGGGAGTGGCCCGGGGAGAGGGGGTAGGGGTAGCGAGAGAGAAAAGGCCATTGGATTGGCCAGAGCAAATCCATGGAGGGTTTTGAATACAAGGCAGATAACTTTGAACTGGATCTAGAACTGGAGTCATTTAAGGCCTGAGTGATGCAGAGAGAATAGTAGGGAGGTAGTTTTTGTGATTAATACCATTGCCAGGCAGGAAGTCGAGGTTCCAGTCTGCCACAGACACCTGGTGTGACCTTATGTAAGTCAATGAACTTGTCAGCACCTCACTCTCCCTGTCTGTGAAATAGAGACCATCCAGTGAAAACTCTTTCAAGGGGCTGACAAACATTTGGTTTCTTAGTAGAGATGGGCTTCTTGTAAAGATGGGGGTGAAGAATTCTCAGTACATACTGTGGCACGGTCTCCACACACAGGAGGCTGCCTACCATGGATGGAATATTGTGCAGGTTGTGTTGTAGGGCCAGCATCCCAGGGACATATGAAGTTTAATTTAAGCCTAGGGAGTGGGTTAGATTTCAGAGCCCACGATGCAGCCCGAGCAGCAACTTCAAAGCACTCTCTACAGCTATTTTTAGAACATTAGCACAAACATCATTAGCGTGGGCTGGGAGAATGTCTGCGGCTCATGGCGATAGTGAATGGTGTGGAGAAAGTGAATAAGGAAGTGTTATTTATCCCTTCATATAACACATGAACCAGGGTCACCCAATGAAATTAATAGGCAGCAGGTTTAAAACAAACACAAGGAAGTAGTTCTTCACACAACACATAGTCAACCTGCGGAATTCATTGCCAGGGGATGTTGTTAAGGCCGAAACTATAACTGGCTTCAAAAAAGAATTAGATAGGTTCATGGAGGATAGGTCCATCAATGACTATTAGCCAGGCAGTCAAGGATGCAAGGATGCAAACCCTGAGCATCTGATTGCCTGATGCTGGGACTGGATGGCTCTTGCCTCCGAAGTGGTGGAAGGGATCATTTGGTAATTTGATAATTGCCCTATTCTATTCATTATCTCTGAAGCATCTGGCATTGTCTACAATTGGAATACAGGATATTGGGCTAGATGGACAATTGGTCTGACCCATATGGCCATTTTTATGTTCTTCCAAAATGCTGTGTAGAATATAATCTGAAAGGAATCAGAATGACAGAAGGACTCGCACCTACCTGACTCACCTCCTCCATGTCATGGAATCAGTCTCTTACACAGTGCTAGAATACTAATTCCCTTTAATTTTTTTTTAACTGTATGTCTTTGCTTCTCTTTATGCATCCCAAAATTGTTCCAGCTTTTTATTACCACTGTTAGAGTTTGTACTGAAGGGTATTTTATTTTTATTCTTTTTCCAACAGCACAGAGAGATCCCTAAGGCAAAAGAAGGGTGGGGAGGAGAGAAAGGATGGGAAAAATGCAGTTCATAAACATTTGCAAAGTACAATACTTGCAAACTGCATACAGGAATGCATTTCAGAGCAGCTAGAGCATGTGGATTCAGGAATTCTACCATCTAGGGCTCCCAAAAACTTTAGGCTACTGGGTCACCTAATCAGAGACCCTCTGTGATGTTACACTCCATATTTTTTATGGAAATATGCTTATGAGCGTGAATATGATGTAACTGGAATATGCTTTATGCAAAAGGTCTCTTGTAAGTTATCAATACAAAGATTATAACCTACTGAATATGTTCCTCCCATTTATATGCATGTATCGTTCTTGTATCTGAAGCTAGAAATATGAAGTATTATTCAGAGGTCCTATTGTAATTCTGCAAAGTGTGGGCCATTAAGGGTGGTTTAGAATCTTATTGGCTCCAATTGGTTAGGACAATTGGTTGTAAATGGTTTATTTACCTGCAAGCCTTCCTGTGTACCTGTGGGCCAGCCCATGGGTAATGAAGAATGAGGTCTTACAGTGACCTATGACCATGTCACATGATACTGGGATCCATCTTAAATCTGGTACTTTTCCATTTAGAAGGTGGGGTGGGGACCCAGGAAGACAAAAGATTCCTGCCTTATGCCAAAGCTTTAAAAGGGTGTGGAACAGGACAAAAGGGTCCCAGTCATAAGAATACCCCTGTTTACCACCTAAGACATCTGCTGGAACTAATGAGGACTGTAAAAGGGGAAAGGATCGGGCCCAAACTAGGAAGGAGTCTAGTGTGTGAAAAGTATCAGAGGGGTAGCCGTGTTAGTCTGGATCTGTAAAAGCAGCAAAGAGTCCTGTGGCACCTTATAGACTAACAGACATATTGGAGCATGAACTTTCGTGGGTGAATACCCACTTCGTCGGATGCTCCAATACGTCTGTTAATCTATAAGGTGCCACAAGTTCATAGTCATATGGTATCTGCTCATTTTACTGTTCCAAATGAGATCTTGCCTCATTTTTGATCCTGTTAATAGCCAATGCAACTGTGAGAGAGGGAGCTAGGTTCTATCCTGACTCATGCATCGTCAGAGCTACGAACTAAGTTTTCACTGTGCAATATTTACCAATAGCAAAGAAAGACCCCCAGTTTGACTTTCAGACATCAGGTTGACATTGCAGGGCCTGCAGTAAGAAAAACAGGGTTTTACTTGTCAGCTGAGCAGGTTTGAGCTAGAATTATGGATACATAATGAATGTAGATCCCAAGGATGCCATTGTTTCAGATTCACTTTTCAAAACAAAAGGCCCCTTTGGGCCGGATGGTATAAATCATTGTGGATCCACTGAAATCAATGGTGTCATGGTGATTTACTCCAGATGCTGATCTGGCCCTCTAAATGTAAGCCTTCACAGTCAGGGCCGAGGCCTCATTTAGTTTAGCCTTCTATTTCTTGGGCTCTCTACTCTGCCCGGTCTAACAGCTCTCCTTTTGTCCATCTTCCATTCTCATCACCACATCGCTCGCTCTCTCTCTCTCTCTCTCTCATAGAATACCTTTGCTGATCCTGAGTGCTTTGCCTCAACCCCCTTCCCTCTTCTTAATACACCCTTGTTCCATGACACCTGTGATATCACAGAGCTCATGTCGCCTACCTGAACTCCCCTTATTCAAGTCAGCGCCTTCTGTGCATCTTCTCATCCCCTCCCTTATCTTCTTCATTGCCAAGTGTTTGCACAATCTTTATGGGAAGACGTTAAGAGGTTGTATCATCTCCCCCTCCTTCCTCTGCATCTATTTCATTCCTTGCATATGCTTTTTTCTTACCCTTGATTACTCTTTGCACTCCCTTGATCATCCATTTGCTTCTTTCTCCTTCCTCCAAACATATTTATTGCTAGATAGCTCACATAGTCCTTTGGGCATACCTTAATTTATCCAGGAATGCTTTCCATTTCTCCTCTCTCCTTTATCTCAATTGCTTCATTCCATTGATTTCATCTAACACTTCTTGTATATCTTCACAAATTGTCTCTGCTAAAATTGTGTCTTTTTTTAACCCTTTTCATGGCCAAGGTTACTTACACTACACACTCGTCCCCCTCTCAACATCTGCAAGTTGTTACACTAAGGTAAATCAAGGATTGCTTCTTTCCTAGTTCTCTTCCTTTCTTACATGCTTCTCCTTATAGGAAAACAGTCCTACACTACATCTACAAACCTTTTATTCTACTTAGTTTTGACTAGGGCTGGTGGAAAATTTTTCCATCAAACTTTTTATTTATTTCTTTATATGGAAAATTGGGGGCTTTGACCACATGATTTTGCAAAAAGTGTCTGTTTTTCTTGAAAATTATTGATATTTTTTCAGAAAAACTATTTTGACAAAATGTTGAAATTTTCAATAGAAAATGTTAACAACTAAATTTTTTTTGGTTTGTTTTTATCATACTTTTCAGTGTGTGTGTGTGTGTGTGTGTGTGTGTGTGTCGGGGGGGGGAAATACGTTTTCTGACCACCTGTACTCCTTACCCTTAAAGGGGCTTTCTTCATAGACACAGAGTAGAAATTCTCTGTTCCTAAGGTTAAGTCTGTACTAGTTCTTTCTCCCCTTAGGGTACGTCTATACTTACCTCCAGGTCCGGCAGTAAGCAATCGATCTTCTGGGATCGATCCCGGAAGTGCTCGCCGTCGACACCGGTACTCCTGCTCCGCGAGAGGAGTACGCGGAGTCGACGGGGGAGCCTGCCTGCCGCGTGTGGACCTGCGGTAAGTTCGAACTAAGATACTTCGACTTCAGCTATGTGAATAACGTAGCTGAAGTTGCGTATCTTAGTTCGAAGTGGGGGGTTAGTGTGGACCAGCCCACAGTTGCAATAGAAGAAAAGTTATCAGGCCGGTTCCTCAGCTGGTGTAAATGGGAACAACACCAGCTAAGAATCTTGCCTGTTGTGGCTAGAACTGTGTAAATCTTCCCAGGGCTGGTCTACACTGGGAATTTACAACGACATAACTACATCTCTCAGGGGTGTGGATTTATGTCACCCTAACCACCATTGTAGACAGTGCTAGGCTGATGGAACAATTCTTCTGTAGAGTTCTAGCTACTCCCTCTCCGGGAGGGAGATTAACTTCCGTGATAGGAGAAACTGTCGTGACTGTCCACACTGAAACTGTACAGCAGCAAGTTGTAGTGCCACAACAGCGCCGCCGTAGCGTTTTAAGTGTAGGCATACCTGCAGTTTCAATACAAGTGGATTTTGATAAACATCTGGTTCAGTCGAGGTAGTTGTGCCCCCTTTAAATTTGGGGGTTCATTTGGACCTGATTCTTTGCTCCCTTAACACCAGTTTTTTTACACTTGTGTAAATCTTTGACTTCAGTGGAGTTATTTCTGCTTTACACTGTAAACAAGAAGAGAATTAGCCCCTTTATGGTAAACAAGGAGAGAATTAGCCCCAGTATGGCGAAGAGGAGCCTCAAACTGAAACTTATGTATTTTATGAAGCTCCATGCCGTCCATATGAGTTTGGTTCTTCGGACCCAGAAGAACTACGATGTGACCAGAAGAGCAATCTGCATCACAAGTTTTGTTGCATAGCTACAAACTCTGTTTCGGTACAGTCGTGCCTACTTCAAACCAACAATGAGTTTCTCTTTGAATTCCTATGACAGGCTTATGGGACACAAAGTTTTGTACAGAATTCAGTTGGCTTCCTAGTCATCCCTGAATCTGAAACTAGATGAGATTCGTAGGATATTGTGGTTTAACATAGCCCTACACATCAAACTGTCCTTCCGTTGACTAAACTAGAGTGACTCTGTGATATCTTATAAGATCTTGTGCCGTATCCTGATTGACAAGGTAACTCAGAACTTATACCAGGATTTTCTTAGATTTTCCTTCTATGACACTAGCACTTATGGGCCACAATCACATCAGGTCCCCATTGTGCTAGGCACTGTAGCAGTACACTATAAGAGGCAGACCTTGACAGACAAGTTTATCATCTAAATAGGCAAAAGAAACAAAAGGGGAAACAAAAGCTTAGATATACAAAGTGACATGTGTGGAGTCACAGCAGTTCAGGGTAGAGTCAGCTATAGAAATCAGGTCTCCAGTCTATTCACAAGGCTATGCTGCCTCGCGTAACAACCACCTTTTTTCTCCATATGCCTTATGCTAACTATTTTACAACTTCTTATTTTTCCCACTGTTCACCCATACGCATACCTTAGGTGCATTTTCTCTGTCTGCTAGCTTCTGTACTGTCTATCGCCTTAGCTGTATTTTCTAGCTGCCAACTTTTGTACGGAATTTCATTGTAGCTGTATTTTCTCATGTATAGATAGACTCTCATAAGGATACCACAGTATATATTCATTATGAGCCAGAGTTGACCATGCTGTAAGTCTCAACTCTCCAAGCCCATATGTATGACTTAAGCCTCTAAAACGGGCCTGAGAGACCCAGAGCAAGGTACGTGGCAAAAAGAGCCATGGGAAGGATGTGGGTTTATTACCTACATATGGTTTGTTTAATTAGAGATGGGGCCCCAACCAGTGCTTGGAAGCTCTTGTTACCTTTGAGAGGAGATCTGGATATGAACTTGGCAGTTCAGGCTCATCTGCAATTTTAATATTTATACCGTTTTTCATAACCTCCATTCAGAAGGATCATGCTGATAGCCTGAGACCTAAATCATGTAGATTCTTATTGTCAGTAATCACTAAGACCAAAAGTTTTACTGTAGTAAAAAATGATTTAGTCCTTGTCGAACCCTATCTCCATAAGAAATTAGAATAACCACCTCTTTTAGGGCTAACTGTAATCACACAATCTGTCCTCACTGACGGGTAGTAGTGCTTACCCATGATGCCTCAGGAACATCGCAGAGGCCAAACTGTGACTCAGAAATTCCTAGTTCAGTACTTGCTTCCCCCCAAAATAATAGCACTATACTTTTCTACATCATGGGGAAGTTGGGAGGACTTATTGAGTAATGTTTGTAAAGTTCTTTGGAAGTATGACGCATTATATAATAATAGGGAAGAAAGGTGGACCATGGTTACAGTACTTGGCTGGCACTTGGGAAACCTGGGCTCAGGTCCTTGCTATGCTACAGACTTCTTGTCTGACCTTGAGCAAGTCAATTAGCATCTGTGTGCCTCAGATTCCCATCTGTAAAATGGGGATAATAGCATCCCCCTGTGTCACAGGGGTGTTGTGAGGATAGGTACATTAAAGATCGTGAGGTACGTACTGCAGTAATTGGGTTCCACATATGTACCAGAGATAGATACTTCGCACTTCCATACCACCCTCCATCCCAGGATCTCAAACCACTGTGCAAACATTTATGAAATTGGCCTAAGTGTTATGCAACTGGCCAAATCCGAATAGTCTTATTTAGTCAAAGCTCCCATTGCAGTTAGTGCCAGAGAAAGGGCTTCAGAGTTTGGCCCACAGAGAGTAAATTGGCTGGAAATTCAGAGATTTTCCCATAATAATGCAAGTTGCATGTAACTGTCACACACACACACAGAGCTTGAAAAAAATAACCCAGAGTATACGGTAGATTAAGCAAAATGTGGCATTCCAAGCAGTATTTCTCCACCTCATTGATTCTCCATTTCCTTCAAATCCCATTTTAAAAATATCTTTTCTCCCTTGCCTACGCCTCTTAATTTCTTGTTCCCTCTAATAATGGCCTCATAACTGAATTGATGCTTTAGCATATTCACCCCCACACTGTGTTCACAGGACTCTTGTCTGCAATTTATACCACAGATTACTCATTGTGCTGTGGGATCTAAGGACAACATTCTCCTCTGAGGTTTGTACCCTACAGTAAGTAGCTCCCAGAGTCAATGTCTTGTGCTCCCTACAAGTGCAGGTTGAGGAGAGCCACAGTTTGTTTTGGGTTTTTTTTGGTGATTAATTTGTTATTCCTTTTCATAAAGAAACAAGCAATAAAAATACAAAAAGGTAAATGAGTAAATGGCATACAGCATCAATACTACACATCACAGGATAGCCAATAAAATTCTGCAATTGTTCAACTTTCCATTTTGTCAAAACTACAAGACAAGATGAAATCAGACAGTCTTACATACACAAATGGGCAAAAAAAGGGAAGGGGGAGGGGAAAAACCAAAAAGTCAGATGGAATGGAACACTGGCATGACTGGGCTAGCTCCGCTTTCTTCATCCAAATGTATGAAGAAACAGGGTCCAGATTTCTTCAAATTCATATACTTGCTATGTGCCTCGATAAGCTATTTTCTTTCTTTCTCTGCTACCTCAGAGAGGTGCCACTGCTCTATTCTGGGCAGAAGTCTTCTCCCCCATTTTTGTAAAATCGTGTGCTTGTTAATTATTGAAGCCCTCACGAGCCAAAATCTTTGTGGTGCAGTTAAACCCAGCATAATAAGTACACACCCTAGGATATACTTTTCAGCTGAGATTTGTTTGCTGAAGACAAGTGCCACAATCACTCTTGTGTCCGGATCTTTCCACAGCTGCCTGACTTTTGCACAGTCTCATAGCATACGCATCGGGGTTCCTTTTCCTTTAGTACAGCACCAACAAACATCAGAGGAAAAGGGCACCCATCTTGCACAACCTTATTGCTCTCCAATGCAGTCTGAATAGAACCTTTTGCTATATCAGCTGAGAGCCACAGAAGCATTTTTAATATTCTGTAATAAGCTCTGGAGTTCTTGGAAGGGCTGTGGTAACCCCCCTTCTCCTGCTTTCACAAAGAACTCCAGACCAAAGGAGTTCCTCTTCATTAGTAAAGCGTACATAGTAGACATGGGCGTAGGGAGTTTATGAAGCAATTACAAGGTTCCCAGTCACAATTTTGGAGACAATGCAGAAATTCAAAACTGAACTACACTCTGTGGAAATGAGAGGCCAATTTGTCTTAATAGGCTAGGCCAGTACATTACATACGTCCCATTCCTTTCAGTTAGAAAAAGTTCATCTGAAGTTCTCCAGAATTCAAATTCAATAGCTGGGCACCAGCCTACAGCACACAGGCAAGATACCTCTCAGACACATGCACAAAAAAACAAGCATGGAGCCAGAACTAGAATCCTCACTCTCCAGCTTCAGAAATATAGTCCTCTAACATTCAAGCTAAAGGAGATACCAACAACTCTACCCAACTCTGAACTTGAACTTTTACAGGATCTTCCTTTATGTCTCTGCCAAAAGTAGGGTGACCAGACAGCAAATGTGAAACACCAGGACAGGGGTGGGGGGCAATAGGAGCCTATATAAGAAAAAGACCCCAAAATTGGGACTGTCCCTATAAAATCGGGACATCTGGTCACCCTAGCCAAAAGTGTGTATAGACACATGTGCATACACTTTACCAGTACACATGGATAAAGAATGTGAGGCTGTGTAGCAAAGCTTCACTGAAACGTAAAGGGTTGGATTTGCTGCTTTGATGTATATACTAGTAAAATTGATTGAGGAATACATCTGTTCATATTCAAAGTGTGAAGACTAGCTCCTATTTTTTTCTCTGTGTTCTTTTTAACACATACAGTGCAAATGGCTTAAAATAAGAATACTTGGGCAAACTATGAGGTGGATTGGTCGCTCACTTACAGTGACGTACATTGAGAATAGTTCCACCAAAGTCAATGGAGGTGCATCACTGTAAAACCACCATAATGAACATGGGAATCAGATCCTATATGTTTCCACAATAGAATTCAGAAGGCATCCACGCAACAAACTAAATCTGTAACAAATTATGGCCTTAATAGACTGGCTGATGTGAAATTTCCCCCAAAACATACCAACTACTTTCAGCAGGATCAAATTTTGTTGTTTACTTAAGAATGTTGCCTTCGTGAAAATAGAATGAGGGCTTCAGGATTCATACCATGGTGATTCAATCAGAATCATTTCTTCATAAGTCATTTTGCAAAAGAGTCAGCACATATTTTCCAAACTATTTCCTGACACACATTGTGGACATTCTGGTATTTTACACAGTTCAAGCATTATCATTTTTGATGCAGAGTAATTTGAAGAGGGTTAATAAGGAAAATGGGAACATTCCCTGTACCACCTATATGTGGAAGCTGTACAGTACTTCTGAATGCTTGTCAATTAGACTTGAAGCAAACAAAAGTGAACACACATTTGCAATGCGGATCCGTGGACAGTCAAGGATGAATGAATGAATCTGGACCTCTTTCTCTTGGGGGTTTATATTCAGTTTCTTGCAAAGAATATCCCCATTAGTCCTTCCAAACTATCAGTTGTCTCTTCACCTGTCAAAAATCTCCCTTGATTGTCTACTAACCTTTTTGCGCTGGGACACCTAGGAAAAGAACAAATAATGATGTTTAAGATAGTGCTACCTTCTCAGGGCTGAAACTTTACTGGCACTTAAAATCCTGTTCGGTAAGCATTGCTAGTCTTACCACCCTGTGGATCAACTGCCTTCCACAGCTGATGAGCCGGTTCACTGAACCTGCTACTGTATGTCATATTTATGTATTTCATCTGAAACTGAGTGAGCATCCTCAGCCCCTGACATGTCACAAAGTTAAAAATGTGTATATAGCACTGCCCTTTGAACCTCAAATCCCTACCAGTTCCCAATCCACCCCTATGCATTTAGTTCTGGATCAGATCCAAAAGAGAGAGAGAGAGAGAGAGAGGGTCCTGTCTTCTGGTATCTGATCTAGATGTATTCCAACATGAAAGTTATTTTGGCACTATTTCCATAATTCAAGGTATATGAAGTGATACATGGAATCAAAGTCCACCTTAAACAGGATGCTTTTATTAAAGGAAAAATACATCACACACTATGGAAACAAACAGACTTCCACACAGTTCATGTTCCAGCTTTGTCTCCCTTGTTGTCCAGGGACCACACTCTGTCTGGAACACTATACAGCACCAAGAGGCATATTATTGGCTGAATGATATACTGTAAGAAAACATATCATTGCAATGGCTGAAATCTTACAATGTCAATAGAGGTCACAGTTCAGCCAAGTACTTAAACACATGCTTAATTTTAATCATGTTAATTCAATGGGACTACTCACAATCCTAAAGCCAATGCATATGCATAAGTATGTTACATAAGTATCTAAATCAGAGTCTGGTCTCAAAAGATTTCCACCATTTTGGCATTAAATTGTATGTGCACAGCTCATGACATTTGGTACCACTAAATGTAAATTGGAACTTGAACACTGATTTGGCCTCAAACTCTGAATTGCAGCTCAGATGTCATGTGGGTTTGAAGACCATTTCCTGGGCCAGTCTTGGACTGTTAACGACACAAAATGGTTGCTGGGGAGGGTGTTTGATATTCTAATTGATGCCAATTCATTAGGGCCTGACCCAGTATAATATCTCTAGGCTTCCAAAATGTGCTAGCTGCAGAAAGTAGGGGATGTTGGCTCTGTGAGAAAGGCTAGTGCCCTGCTAAATAGAGCCAGTCAGAAAATCGTTGTCTAAGTGAAATGTTGATGATCACTGGGACAGAGTTTTCGGACTAGTTCTACTAGCTCTAGTCAATGCATAGCTTGAACAAAGCCCAGGTGCTGCATGGTGATGAACTGAGAAGCTGGTAGTTCAGAGGAGATACCCTGATGCAAATGAACTTCAGACTTTTAACCCTTGCTGTACCTCAGTGCTTGGGGTTTCAGCACTTGTGGTAGCTACTTCCATGTCCAGCCCTGTGTATAAGGATGAGCAATATTGTGCTCAGTATATGAATCAGGTATTGAAGACAATGGAAACAGTGGCCTAAGAGAGATGATGTTCAAATACCAGCAAACAACTTCCTCCAGTCTCTGACCACCACTGAATGCAAACAAAGCCTCTCGCCACTGCAGAGATTACAACTTTGTGTTCCTTCCTACTCCCCTATAGTCTTTTATGGATGGGGGAAGAGGTGACCCTTTGGTCACATGCCCAATTGCTCCATCTTTCTGAGATCCAGAACAGAGCTGTTGGCTAAGGATGACTTACTGCTTTCACACCCCCAAACCTTTACAATTCCTCCTTGGCTGACGTGTTCCAGGTGGCAGTGGAATAACCTCCTTCCCTGATATCTAGACATTGGGGCGGACACTTAACACTCCTAAGAGCTTATCCCCTGTACACAGGGGCATCCTTGACAGGAGATGGATGTGGATTGCCCAATCAGACATTCTGCAGCTACTACAATAGGAATACTTAGCTGTGCAGTTTCCATTGGCCATCAGCTGTGACAATTCAGTGTCGTTGTTTTGAGTCCACAGAGTCTGATCCTGCCAATCCCTGAGTGTCCTCAAGTCTGACTGACTTCAATAGGAACTGAGGGCACTGAGCACCTTACAGGATCTGAACCATATTTAATCGAGCGTGGTTATGTGCAATAAGAAAAAAAATAGGGTGGTTGTATTTTTTTCCATTCCTTAGAGTAAAAAAAAAAGTCTTGGCATATCTCGCAACATGCAAGTAATGTCTGTTCCATAAGGGTCTCTTAATACAGCCAGGCCTTCATCACAGAAGCTGACTTCCTCCTGTTTGCCTTTGCCTTTGCTATGTGAACACACTCACCCGATAACTTATACTGTATTTTAGTGACTCAGCATAGCGCAGCAAGAAGATATAGAATTGTTCTGATTGCTCCGTGAATAATGACTTCATTAATGCACACAATTGTTATCTCTGTTCAGATGAAGTGCTTGGCTGCACTATCCCAAGGAGAAACTAAACCACAGCTGAGTATTGAAACCTTGTTCAAAATGTTCAGAATTAATTGGTTTAAAGGTTTATTTTACCTTGAAAGTTTTGACTCCTCCCTTCCCCCAGCCCTCACTTAGTCCCTCAAATGATATATGTTTAGGAGAAGGGGGAAATGATTTTACACTAAAAGCTGGAACTGCTTAAGTTGCTGATGACCGCATTGATCATCGTTGGAAAGTCATTGATATTTTCTTTCCCTGTTTATTAAACAATGGGGCTCGTGGGTAAGCAAGTTTTGAGATATTGGGACCAGATTCTGATCTCAATTTACATTAGGGTGACCAGACAGCAAGTGTGAAAAATCGGGACAGGGATGTGGGGGGGTAATAGGAGCCTATAGAAGAAAAAGACCCAAAAATCGGGATTGTCCCTATAAAATCAGAACATCTGGTCACCCTAATTTATATGCAGTGCAGACCTGGAGTAACACTGCTGGCTTCAGCAGAGTTATTCCAGGCATGCCCCCGTGAATGTAAGATCGGACTGTCCTTTTGGGGTGTTGCTGTCCTTGTATGATGTTGTGTGCTGTATCCATTTTCTCATCTTCCTTATCCGTCTTCACTCTCTGGAGTCATGAGTGAGCCCTCTACACGCAATGTCATCACAGCACACTGAACTTTAAAGAGTCTGTTACTTATTAAAAAGTATATTTATAAAATGAGATGAGCTCATCCAACTTGTCTCTCACTTATTAAAAATATGAGTTTATGCTGCTGGGGACATTATAATTTTCCCACCAGGAAAACACAAATGTCATCATTGAGGCCTAAGCAGATCCTGGAGCTTTTCAGACAGAGGAAAATTGTTTTGAGGATTCCCTGCAGGAGCCCAGTAGCATTTGTGCACATGTCTGAAATGGGCTCTCGCCACCCCTGTTTCCCAAAGAAGCAATGACATGCTATGGCACAATCAGGCTTTCAGCCCCTGTGTATTGCTTTGCTCACTGAGAAATGCCACATTGGAGCTATGAAATTATCCTTGCAGAAGTCATCACAGCATTTTGTAGTTTGAGCAGGACTGGCCTGACTGCGGCGATAGGCACAGTCCTAGGCGAGGGATGGTGCATCAACCGCACTCTCCCAGTAGCAAACCCGGACACACTGCAACACGCAGTTCCCCCTATGAGTCACAGGTTTTTTTTTTTAAATTAATGGAGATATTTCATCTCCTAGAACTGGAAGGGACCTTGAAAGGTCATCGAGTCCAGCCCCCTGCCTTCACTAGCAGGACCAAGTACTGATTTTGCCCCAGATCCCTAAGTAGCCCCCTCAAGGGCTGAACTCACAACCCTGGGTTTAGCAGGCCAATGCTCAAACCACTGAGCTATCCCTCCCCCCAGTTCACGCTCTGCTCCCCTCTTGCTCTGGAAGAGTAGTAAATCACCTCATCACTTTGCATGGAGCAGTTTACTTTCACACATGTAGCTCACTGGTTTGAGCATTAGCCTGCTAAACCCAGGGTGGGAGTTCAATCCTTGAGGGGGCCATTTAGAGATTTGGGGCATGGTCCTGCTTTGAGTAGGGGATTGGACTAGATGACCTTCCAACCCTGATATGCTATGATTACTGCCTTTTGCTCTGTGTAAAGGCTGTGACCATGAACCCACAGGAGAGGAAACTAAATTAAGAATCAGAGCGATTATAATTATGGAGGATGCAGCTATATAATCTCTTCTGCAGGTTCTCTGACTTTTCCGTAACATCTCGGGGGGTATTTGAGGACTTCATTGGTATTGTTAATAGAGATGGATCCAAGCTGCATGGTTTGAGAGGGCTCAGATCTGGGTTTTGGTTCAGTGCCCTGAGTAGCTCATAAAAGAAGACCTGCTCTTGAGAGAAGCTAGATTCCCCCACAACACACACAGTGAGTAGATCGGATTAATTGTGCCTCTTTCTGTCTCCCCATGTCATTGGTGCAATAGATATTCCAGCCACACCAATCGAGAGAGGTGCATGCACAAACCAGGAGCAGCCCTTCCTAGGTCCCCTTTGCACCACCGCAGGAGCTTCCAAAGGTATGGAAGGCGGCTTGAGCCAGGCAGCCGAGTATCCCCCAGGGCTTGTATAGCCCATCTGTGGCTCCCTCCCTCAGACTAGGGGCGGGAGTGGCATCAGAGTGCACAGGACGCCAGCCGGTCCTCAGGGCAGCAGCTTGGTTCCTATGAGACCACTCCATGTGGTATGCTGGGGACATTCCTCTCCACTCCACAGGCCCAGGAATGGGGGGAGGGGGAGCGGAAAAGGAGCTCAGACAACTTTCCCTCCCCTCATTTCAGTATAACTGAGGACCTAGCCCATAGTTATTACATACCTGCCACCATTCAAGTGGCTAAAGTGGGATGCAGTTGATCACCGCCAACCCCTGTGGAGCCATTGCGGACGCTGGCCTCAGCGCCTTGACCCCTGCGCCACACTCAGCCTCTGCCTTCCAGCCTGGCCAACCCACTCACTCACTCCCCATCCCTGAACTCACCTGCAGCCACTAAGCATGCCCCAAAGGACGGAGCTTGCCCAGGAGCAGCTGAATACACTGCTCTCCCTAGCTCTGCCCCTGCCAGTCGTGCGCACCATGTGCAATGCGCATATTGCTGCAGGTGCCCTTGACTGCAGGATTGTTTAGTCTGCAGAAGAGCAGAGTGAGGGGAGATTTGACAGCAGCCTTCAACTACCTGAAGGGGGGTTCCAAAGAGGATGGAGCTCAGCTGTTCTCAGTGGTGGCAGATGACAGAACAAGGAGTAATGGTCTCAAGTTGCAGTGGGAAAGTCTAGGTTGGATATTAGGAAACACTATTTCATTAAGAGGGTGGTGAAGCACTGGAATGGGTTACCTAGGGAGGTGATGGAATCTCGATCCTTAGAGGTTTTCAAGGCCCAGCTTGACAAAGCCCTGTCTGGGATGATTTAGTTGGTGTCCGTCCTGCTTTGAGCAGGGGGTTGGATGAGATGACCTCCTGAGGTCTCTTCCAACCCTAATCTTCTGTGTGTTCTACCTCACCCAGGACAGGAGATTTTGGGGGTGAAAGTGGGACAAGCCCATGAAACCAGGGTTGGAAGGTGGGTTATTGTTAGTCGTAGCACAAAGGCAAGGATGTTCACCCGAGTTAGAACTGATTGGTTCGAAGCGCTTTTCTGATTGAACGAGGAGGCCATTTTTCAATGAAACTTCCACAGAAAGTGTTTGTTTATTTTTGACTGTCACAGGCTGGCTGCCCCATTAAAGCAAGCCAGATGCAGCCTTGCCTCTGAGCTAGCCGCTAGCCGTCATCTGATGTTGATGGGGTAACTTAACGATAATGAGTGACCCCAGCTGTGGAAGGGTTAGGAAAAGACTATACAAAGAGAGAGGAGAACTGGGGAAGGTGAGGCTGCAGAAAAGCAGGGTGTTCTCACAGGTAGGAGAACCCACAGGAGGCAGCATTAGGCTCTCATGGGTAGGAGCATTGAGATAGGGATAAAACTGGCAAGAAACCAAGTAGGAGGACCCACAGGGACCAATATAGGCTGATAAGGAGCTAGAGTTAACAGGGAGCAGGAAGATCCCTACGGGAAGCTGCTGGAGCCCCAAGGGAAGTGAAGCAGTGAGGGGAAAACCTGCTAAGACAAGAAGCAACAAATGAAGAACTCTTCAGGAATAGGTGAGGCCAGAGAAGCCAAAGGCCTGACCTCCAGAGGGAGGCTGTGTTAAGCACAGGCTGTGGGGAACTAGCACAAAGGGGCTTAGATGTAGGAAGGGGCCCAGGGACACCTCAGCCCATCTGAAGAAGCAGACCCAGCTGTTTATTATGAGGTCCCTGGGTCAGAACCCAGAGTAGAAGGTGGGTCTGGGTAGGCCTGAGGAAGGGGCATGCAAGCCCAACTGCAGGAGAAGATTAGGTTCCTGGGAGGGACAATAAAGATATTTTAGTGAAGCCTGAGTGGGGTGGATAAATTATTATTTGGATGTTTACTGTGGGTTTTCAGTTGGACCTTTCCTTAACCCAGAAGGGGACTGAATGTTATGTGACATGGCCAGCAGGCCAAGCCACGGAAGACCTGATGAGAGTCAGACAGCCGGCAAGAGGTGCTGGAGATGAGAACCACTTGTAGCATTGCACCCTGACACAAGGGGGCGCTACGGGTGGTGAGTACACTTACATTGACAATTCCTGATTGTATCTATTTGGAGGCAAGGAAAGGACATAGGGATGGAAAATGTCTGCAAAAAGTTCTGAAAATTATGAAAACTGTTGGATTCTTTAAAAAAATTATGGAAATTTCACAGGCTTTGCAGAATTCAATTTGTAATTTTGATGGATAATATCCAAGCTTACATTTAACTGTTTTTGTTTTCCTATCTGTTTTTATTGATTTAAATGTTCAGAGTTGCAGGAAATCGTGGGGGGTGGTTGGACAATGGGGTCAGACAATAATTTATTTAATGATAGTAGACATTAAGAGTGAAAAAAAGTTAAAGGCGTATTACTGATAAAACACAAATTGTGAACACCCCATGTCAAAATATACGAAAGTAAGTATCCTTAAATCAAACTCTATTAAGTTATCAAGCAGCATTTTTCTTTCTTGGCCTTTCTGTAAATTTTGATTATCAATGGAAATATTTTTTGTCATTCTGCGTGTACTGTGAAATTGACATTTACCGATAAAAATCGAATCCTTCCAACCCTAAAATTGCATAATACTTTTCGATTGATTCTCATCTGAATCAATTTACATTGAACAACATCATGTAATAATTAGCTGATATTTGGATTTCCTTAAAATACAGATGCAAAATATTAACCCTATAGGCCATGATTCACTAGAGCATTAGTCCAGTTTTGTGCCATTGATCTCAGTAGAGTTATATTAATGTAAAACTGGAGTAATACTACAGTGAATCAGGCCCTATGACTAACTGTTCAGAAAAGTTAGGCATGTTTCCCTCCCCCGAAAATCAATTAGCAGATTTTTTAAGGATTAATATTGTCAAACTGTTTCTGATTGCTCCTAGCCTAAGACAAAGATTGGTTTTAACAGGCATAGACTAATCGTTTGTGAAACTAGCTGACCTCAATATGGCACAAAAACACGAAAGAAAAAGCCAACTCTGAAATTGTCTGTCTTTGCTGCAGAGAGCCAACTCCTGCTTTTGAAGTGTGTGTTTATCCTAGCCTCCTCCGAAGCTCCTAATTTGGGTTAGGAACTTCAGAATTTCTGTCATTTGCCTTTGCCTTTTCAAGTTTGCTACCTCAAGGCACATTGTTAGTAAAACTCACAAAAGGTTTAATTTCAGCTATTTGTACCAGTCAGGAAACATAACGATGAGAGAAATGGGTTTTCAGTTGTTTGTTTTTCTAAATGGTGTGTTGAGTCAGTGCTCTGCAGCATAAAAAGAACTTGGTTCTGACCTCACAGTAGCTTGTTAGATGGTTGTTCCTTTTTTATTTTTTAAATGTTTGCATGAATGTGGTTTTGAGTTTATTTGAATCTCAACAAAAATTCAATATGCACGGGCTCACACACACCCACATCACAACCCTTTTTGCCTACTGGGATTGAAGATAAAATTCCAGGGGAGAGAAATTTTGAACAGAGATGGAGAATATAGCTTCAATGTCTGGCAGAAATTAGAGCTGGCCGTCACCAATCAAAAGAGGACATGGAATTAGGAGATCCCATGGAAGTCTCCATGAATGCATCTCAAAATGAATTAAAAGAAGGCGTGTAAACTTCACAAAAGGAGATCAAAGCAGTTCTTGAAGGGTAGGAGATGAACCATTGACTACAAAGAATGATCTTCAAACATCTGTTTGAAGATCTTCAAAGGAGGATGTTACACAACTTCTACTAGGGATAAACATTTTTTAAATCAGCAGGCCTGAAAAATGCACCCATGAGTCCTAAAAGAGCTGGCTGAGGAGATCGCTGGCCCACTTATGTTCATTTTTAATAAATCTTAAAGTACCAAAGAAATTCCAGAAGACTGGGAGCGCGCTAATATTGTGCCAATATTCAAAAAGGGCAAGCAGGGAGATCTAGATGACTATGGGCTGGTTAGCCTGGCATTAATCCTGGGCAAAATAATGGAAAAGCTGATATGGGATTCAACCAATTAGGAATTAAAGGATAGGAATATGATGAATGTTAGTCAATGTGGATTTAGGTCTTGTCAGACAAGCTGCTTTTATTTGGTTGATAAAACATTGATTTTTGTATGGCATTTGACTTGGTAGCACACAGCATTGTGTGTGTTTTTTTTTTTAATTGCATTTGACATATTAGAACACGACATTCTGTTTGTTTGTTTTTAAATGCCCTAGACAATGTCCGTAAAACACATGTTAAGCAATGGATTAAGAACTGGCTAAGTGACGGATTTTAAAAAGGCTCTATCAACAGGGCATCACTGAACGGGGTCATTTCTAGTGGGGTTCCACAGAGATTGGTAGGAGGCCCTACGCTATTCAACGTTTTCATCACTGATCTGGAAATAAATATGAAATCACCACTGACCAAATTAGTGGGTGACAAAGATTGGAGGAGTGTAAATAACTATGCGGACAGGGCAGTCGTACAGCAGGATATGGGTGGCTGGTAATCTGGGACTATTAAAACGAAATGCATTTTTTTTTATACAGCCAAATGCAACGTTCTATATCTAGGAACAAGGAATGCAGGCCATAGCTACAGAATGGGGGGCTGTATTCAGAAAAGCAGCAGTGATGCTGAAAAGGATTTTGTATTCATAGTGGACAAGCAACTCTGCATAAGCTTCTAGTGGCAAAATGGACGAATCCAATCCTTGGATGTACTAACAGGAGCAGTGCGTAGGAAGAGGGTGGCAATTTTTACCTCTTGCAGTGAGAGAGTCACCTGGATTTTTGGTCTGAGTCTGGTACAGAACATGCTTCCCCCACACACACACACACATGTAAGTGAGGCTGAGGGGAGGCATAAAGGCATGGAGGGGGCAATCAATTGGCAAGGAGAGATGTAAGCTACACCCTTTAAAAGGTTGCAGACACAGTAACTTCCTGCCCTGAAGTAGAGGGAGCTAGGAGAGGAACTGTAACACTAGGAGCATCTGTGGGAAGCACTGTGATTCAGACTGAAGCAGTTATATGCTGCCACATATCGGAGCTAAGTCTAAAGGCTCTAACTAAGCCTAATTAACATTTCATTCCCCACCATTCTCTTCAAAACACAAGTATTTGGGCAATTTTTTGCAGTGCTTTCAACTGCTGGGAATAAAGCATGATGCAATAAAATGTCCCAAGCATCGGTGAAAGCATATGCAGTGTAGTTGTAGCAGGGTTGGTCCCAGGATATTAGAGAGACCAGGGGAGTGAGGTAATATCTTAGTGGACCAACCTCTGTTTGTGTGGCTTGAAAGCTTGCCTCTCACCGAGCTCTTCTTCTGATCTGGGAAAGGTACCCCCAGCGTCACAGCAACATACAAGGTGCTAAACAATCCGGTCCACCTTGTTTCTCTCACCCACAGAAGTTAGTCCAATAAACGATGTTACCTCCCTCATCTGGTCTTTCTGTGAAAGAATAAGTCATACTGACACTTACTTCTACAAAATGTGCCTGCTGCTTGTCTCTGTACAGTAGCAATGCGCTCTGAAATTGTCAGTTTATTTTAATTACTACAGCTTATTATTCTGACCAGTCTAACAAGGAAGGCAATTATCTGTGGACACAAATGCAATAATGTAGTGGATGAGCCTTCTGTGATTTAGAGCAGTAAGAACAATGTTAATCACATTACAAGATATTACCATCTTTGCCTCCTCGGATTAGAGAAAAGGGACGTCCAATTCAATTTCCCGGTATAAATATAACATTTATTCAGGTTGTAGACAGAACTATTTTCCCCCCCATTTTGGACTGAAATATTAGAATTTTGTAACAGCAACCTGAATAAATCCATTGGGCCAAATCCACAGCTGATATCAATCAGCATAAATAGCTCAACTGAAGTGCGCTCAGGATCTGGTCCTTTGAAGTGACGGCAATAGCGGGCCTTTCTTCAAGTACTCGGTAGATATTGGAACTGATTCTTCCTTCATACCAGTTTGAATCGAGAGTATATAAAAGTGGTGTGAGAGGAGACTCAAGCCCATTGTTTGAATGTGCATTGCCTGATGCAATTATGTTTACATTCAGCATATTTTTCAGCCGTTAGAGGTCTTCGTGTGCTGGGGAGACTTCCTGGTAAACAAAGGACACAAAGTTCAAACCTGAGCTGTGAGGAAGCCTGGTTTTGGTCCGCAGTTGCAGCTGCGTTCCTTTATAAATGCTCCCTGTATAAGGAGGATGGTGTATCTGTGATTTCATATGTAAAGACAGATGCCAGTTACACTTTACAAATTACTGTGTAGATTATTTCCTCTTAATATCTTTTCATGTGGTGTTGAACATTAAAAGCATTTCCAAAAATGCTATCACTTCCCTATCTCCGCATGCCAGGGAATTCCGTCAGGATATTGAGAGGATTTACTTCCCCCCTAATTAAATACTCCATGTAATCAGCATATTGTATAAATAAGCACAAAGTCACTCTTCCCATCCCTAGCCAAAGCACAGTTTTCCCCTAACCTATATTCAGGTGCTTTGTCCAGTCCCGTTGATGGGGTTGACCTGGCTACCCTTGAAAGACTATTCCATCCTTTGATGTACCTCCCCATTTGAAAATATGCTGACTTATCTCTCCAGCAGCATGCAGGTTTTTTTTTTTTTTTTTTACAATACTAATGTAGTCTGAATACACGGCAGACTCATCCTTGTGGTTTGTAGCACTCATCTGTTTACACCTCATCCTGATCATTAAGTCCCAGTGTGCTCGGTACTCTTACTGATGTCAGTGGGTGTTTTTAAGTGAGGATTGATGGCAGCACTGGACCCTAGGGAGCCGATAGAATTATGTGAGCAAATGGCAATGTCCGTAAGTTAAACATAGAGCTCCAGAAGACCTGTCTTATTTAGACTGTTAGCTCTGTGAGGCAGGGACCGTATTTTTGATCCGTGTTTGTACCGCACCAACACAATGTGGTCCTGGTTCAGGACTGAGGATCCTAGTTTATTATTTGTATTGAATTAGTTGCTACTTCAATACAAATAATAAATATAATACCAACAATATTCATGGATTCTGTGCAAACATCACTTCTGTGCAATGCAATTCATGGATTCCGAGGCCAGACAAGAGATTTCTTGACCTCTTCTTCTCCAGTCTCCAGAATTCCTTTACCCTCTGGACGATCACAATGACATCACCTATTTCCACTTTATTTTGCTTCACACTGGGGCAACTCCCTGACTTGGATGGACTTTTGATGAAGGTTGGCACAAGTGAGCTCAGAATCCGCCTGTTGGGGGACCAGTATAGTTAATGAAAATGTCTCATGGGTATGAGGATGAAAAGAGAACATGTAATATAAGAGGGACATCCGAAATGGAGTGAAAAATGATAGTCTACAATGCTCTCAAGAACAAGCAGACACTATTTTACTGCAATGCATAGGTGCCCAGTAATCTCAAGGGCATTGTCTATTTCCTCCTCTCTCTGTTTTTGCTGTGTGGTGCTTTTTCTACCTTGGTGATATTAGTGGGGTAACATTTCCCCCTTCTGTTAACACATCCAGGTGATTTGGGGAATAAATTAGATCACTGAGAACTTCTGTGGTCTTTCCTTAACAACATGAAAATTGTATTTGTGGGTGAAACAACTTCTAACAGAAGCCAATGGATAGGATGGAGGAAGCAATTTAAGTGACTAATTAAGAGCCCTATCTGTGTAATTATGGGACAATACTTAGCTCCGAACCACTTAGCCTTACATTTTTGACCACTTAAAGTCACTTATACTAGATTCAAAGTGCAATTACACACTCCAGGGAGTTTGTGCTTGGTGGAGAACCACATTCCCCATGTTTTAAAGGCACTTGACCCGCATTATAAATCCAAAGCATGTGATTATCTCATGACAACTACGCACCTTGTCATATTTTAGCCTCTCCTTAAACTTGTTTCTATTCTTTTTGTCCTTGTTTGTCTTAGGAAATTGTGGGAAGCCCTGGGTACAGTTCAGAGCAGATTCACAAACAGTATTACTCTACTATCCTGGGACCAATATGGCCACAGCTACGTTGCATAAAACACCTAGTAATATTCACCACTTTCTGTCCTTTGACTGCTATGGGTTAAGCCCTGTTGTGACACCAGGGTTTCGTGACCTTGCAATATACTTATTGTTGCAGATTTCCATTTATCCCAGAATGTGCATATGCATCACTACATAGGTCTGAGCTCAACTAGCAGAGGAACTGCATCCGCTTATTAGTGGAGGAGGGGATAGCAGCAGCTTCTTTCCTGCTGTTTCCTTATGTTTTCCTCTCTTCCTCACGGGCAGACATGCCTCTCAATAGCCCCTCAGAATTAGTTCCTGAGCCTGAGGTTATTTCACTGTGGGAGGAGCACTAATGCATCAAACCAACACTGTAACACTTTCTCAGCCCCATGGCTCTCGACAGACAAGTCTTTCTTTTCTGGCTATGACTGGTAAAATGAGACAAGGCTGTATTGTAGTGTTCCTCTTATTTTTGTTTTCCTGTCATGCCTTCATCTTGAGGCTAATTCTCATTTTCTCTAGATGTAAATCTCTCAGAGGCTGCATATAAACTAATGTAAGTTATTCCTGTGCTCGGAACAGAAATTGGACAATGTCATCAATCTGCAACATGCTTTTACAGCCTGGAACCCGGCCTCCTGGGTTGAATCTCAAATACAGCCATGTAAATTTGGAGTAGCTCCTTTGAATTCCAGGGAGTTATTCCAGATTTACACCCATACAAATGAGAACAGAATCTGGCTTGATCTCCGGGAATGATGTCCAGGCCACTTTGAGTTACAACCTTTTAAACAGAACCACCTAATACATATTTACTTTCTGTATAGTCATGTGTGCTATTACAGGAACATTTATTGTCAGTCACACTAGCTTTTGGCTATTTCAGCAGTCAAAGAGTTTTGATTTACAAAAGTAAAGGAATTCACTTAAAATGTTAAACACTAAAAGCCTTCAGTTTTTACATTGTGTTTTAACATCCCCAAGCAAGTCACCTAAACTTCTTTTTTCTACCCTGCTGGGCATGTTGATTTGGTGTTGTCTGCTGTTTAACAAACGTTGCCATGTGGTAGGATTTTAAAGACTAGAAACTAAGCCCATCTCAAAAAAAAGTCAGTCATACAAACTAGAAATAGAAGAAACTTCTTAAGTCAATGAGTCCACCACCAGACTATCTCCAACTAAAGTAGAATTGATTATTTGCCAGTATTTCATGGAGTCTAGTTTTAAAGGACCCACACAGTGGAAATTCCAACCACTCCATAGGGAGACTATTCTATAATTTAATAGATCTCATAGCTAGGACATTTCTCTTGTTGGTGTTCATATTAAATGTCCCTTTTCTCTATTTAATTCCATTATTCCTGGTTTGTTTTATGCATCCCATAGTAGAGAACAGCAACAGAGGGTCCTGTGGCACCTTTAAGACTAACAGAAGTATTGGGAGCATAAGCTTTCGTGGGTAAGAACCTCACTTCTTCAGATGCAAGTTGCTTTTTACAGATTCAGACTAACACGGCTACCCCTCTGATCCTTACCAGGGAGTTACCTGGCTTCATTGGGCCCTGAGTTGGAATCTGGTGGAGAGNCCAGTGGGAGCTGCGATCGGCCAAACCTGCCGAGACGGCAGGTAAACAAACTGGCCCGGCCCACCAGGGGGCTGACCCTGGCAGGCCACGGGCCAAAGGCTGCTGATTCCTGCTTTACACCAATTGAGAACCCGAGCTCAGAGGAAGAGGCAAATTCAGCCTGGTGAAAATGAGTGCAATTCTAATAAGTGTCTGGTCCAGTTTCAGTGGTGACAGAAATAGTGGGATTCATTGCCCTGCGAATGTAAAGTGATACTCATTTTGCATGCCAAATATGTAAAAGCCGCTACTTTTCCATTTACAAGAGACCACCAACCAGCTAATCCCCAGTGTGTAGATTGCGCCACTCTTTCTGTCACTGCTGAATTTAGTCCAGCGCATCTTCTTCCAGCTCACGGTGCTTCAGCCCATGACGTTCCCATAAGGTCTAAATAAAAAATAGTCAGACACTGGAAGACTAATACTTGTCTGGTTCTCTTCTTTGAAGGTTTCAGAGTGGTTTGCCAGTGTGAATGAATTAATCCTGACAACACAACTGTGAAGTAGATAGAGAATGAGTGTGGCCTAGTGGTTAGGACACTGAATTGGGAGTTGAGAGACCAGGGATTTACTCCTTGTTCTGTTGGTGATCTGATGGATTACTTTGGGCCAGTCACTTCACTTATCTGTGCCTCTGTTTCCCATCCCATCCCACTGGTTGTCGGTCTTCTCTGTTTGTGGCCTGATCCCTCACCATTGAAATCAATGGGAGCTTTGCCATCAGCTTCAATGGGTGCAGAGTCAAATATAAGAACAGTTAGACTCAGTATGGCTGATGGTCCATCTAGCCTAGTACCCTGTCTTCTGTCAGTGGTGAATGCCAGCTGCTTCAGAGGGCAATTACTGAGTGATCCATCCCTTGTCTTCCATGCCCATCTTCTGGCAGTCGGGGGCTCAGGACACTTAGAACATGAGGTTGCATCCTTGACTATCTTGGCTAATAGCCATTTATGGATCTATCCTCCATGAATTTATCAAGGTTTAAGCTTATAAACTCTTTGTGGCAGAGGCTGTCTCTTCCTCCCCAATTGGGCCCTGCTCTTTGTTGGGGACTGTTAGGTATTGTCATGATAGTAAACATTTACTGTCTACAAATTACAAATAGGGATAGGGAGACAGACAATGATTTGCCCAAAGTCACAAAGGAAATCTATAGCAACCTTGAGATTACAACTTCTATCTACTTATCTCTGTTTAACCAGAAGAACAATCCCCTCCAACGTGACTGTATTTGCCATCTAAACATTTCTTTACAATTTCTACAGAAATACAAAAATTGGGGATGGAAAAGTTCTATTGGGTCCTATAGCCTATTCTCCCTTTGGGCCATCCCAGTCAAGTCCTCTTCTTTGAAGGGGTTTGCATCCATCAGATACTAGTAGCAGATTATAATTTCACTCATTTAACTGAGGTACACTTATTGGATCAGAATGTTATCTTACATCAAGAGTTACTCCTCTGAGTGAGATCAAAAACAGGCCCATTCAGTCCTCTTTAAGTCAGACCCTGCAACTATCCCTTAATTTTTCTGGTCTTTCCCCCAAATTCTCTATGTTCTTCTAGTGATGCAGTGGCAGAAATTAGTTGTATTCTAGATTGTCTCTCCAACACTTTCCTGATCTGTGACATGAACTCCCTGTTTATGGATCCCAAATAACGCTGGATCCAAACCTGAAATCTTCATAACGTGATACTCCCAACTGACTTCACTAAGAATTTTGACAGAATAAGCAGTTTGTGTTTGGACCTATAATTTGCTGCCATGACGCAAAATCAATTTATATCCAATGAACTTTTGACTATCACTTTTGTACGGTGGGTTTTTCAAAATATTACTGCTTTCCAAGAATCTCTCTCCATTATTTGTATATGTTTAAGGCTATTTTTCGTCATTGCATGATCTTGCATTTTTTCCAAAGTATTGCGATTTCCTGCTCATTTCTAACCTGCCTATTTCCCTTTGTATAATTTCTGTCTCCTCGTTCCTGCGTGCAAAAGTCCCAATTTAGTATCATCTGCAGACTTAATTAATGTGTTGTTTACTTCTTTCTCCAGATCATTAATAATGCTGTTAAATAAACCTAAGTCTAACACCAATCCCTTTGGCACCCCGCTGGACACCTCCATTCAACTTGATGCATTACTATTTATCTTTAGCCTCTGTTTACGGTCCTTCAGCCAGTTCTCAGTCAATGTGACAGTGTTCCTAGCTGAGCCAATTTGTGATGGATTTTAATTCAAACCAAGAAAGAATTTCCTGAAGAGGAGAGAACCAAATGCAAACAAACAAACATCCAGAAATTGCTACTGCTTGCTGTTATTGAATGTGTCCTTAAGGCTTATGGAAAAGTTCTTTGTGTCTGCCTGTGTCGGTAGTATATTGAGGCCCATCAATGTGGTATCTCCACACTTTACTCAGTCCGTTTAAAAATGAGTGAGGGGTAAATTGTTTAGATAAACAAGGAACTGTCACACTAAACTCAAACTGAAATCAGGGTCAGACCCTGAGCTAATGTAAACTAGTGTAGCTCCATTCAAAGCAATGATTTCAAATAAGCCACAGTTTCTTTACAGGGAGGATAACTAACTATTGGAACAACCTACCAAGGGTTATGGTGAATTCTTGATCACCTGAAGTTGTTAATTCAGAATTGGAGGTCTTTCTGAATGCGCAGCTCAACCACAAGTTATGGACTTGATGTGGGAACCATGTGGTGAAATTGTATTGCTTATGTAATCCAGGAGATCTTAAAATCTAAAACTCTGTGACTTACCCCAACGGTGGAGCTCTGATGGGTTATATGAATATCAGAATATATTTTCCACAATGCCTGTTGAAAAGTAAAAGTGCTCTATGGGGCCTTGATTCAGCAAAGCCTGTGCCCAAATCTGTCCCTATTCAGCAAAGCACTGAAGTGTATTCCTAGCTCAACTGGGCTTTAAGTCGAGCAAGCGCTTTGGTGAATGGAGGCCTTGAACAGCAGCGTGTGGACGGAGCTTACTGTCTTGAAGTCATTGTTTTGCTACTGACTCTCGAATCTCAAGCTGTGATCAAATACGCCCTAGTGCAACATGCAACATCTCAAAAGCAAATGTATTTCTGAGATGGCAGCTTGTAACAATGAAAGTAATGGACATTTTTTGATCAAACCCAATACACACAGAGGGCAAGTTCAGATGACTTTCTTGTGTGCACACTGGAGGCCCAGTATCACTCATGGGTGCCTCATGGCATCAATTATATGTAGAATTGTTCTCCTTCAGACAATGTGGTTGAATAGTTGATGTCAGATAAGCATGCCCCCAGGATTTTTGGGGAACTTGTGGTGGGAAAGGTCACCTTTCAAATATGTAGGCTTGGCAGAATTTGTTGTTGTCTTTGTTGTTTTGTTGTCCCCGATTTCGATGACTTATCAATATTTTTTTTTTCTATTTTTAACCAATTCCAGGGAGTGGTGCCGGGACTAGTGGAGTGCTGACAGCTGAGCTGCAGGGGGCTCCCTGTGGAGCCGATGGCCCCGGGGCAGCAAGGTGCAGGATGCAGGGGAGCAGGGGCAGCAGGTTTATTAGGCCAGGGAAGGCTAAACCACCCCTGGCGCAGCTGCTGCCAACTTGCCGCCGGACACCTGGGCCGTGATGGCCCAGCCTCTTCCCCTCCCTGCTCCGCCCCTTCCCTGAGGTGCCCACCGCCTGCTGCTGCTGGCTGGTGAGTCTCTCCTCTCCTCCACTCCACCTCCCACCTCTGGAGGTCCCCACCACTCACTGCATCCCTCCTCTTCTACACCTCCCCCCCCCCCAGTGGGGGCGGGTGGGTGAGGAGGGACATGGTGAGTGGTGGGAGGTGGGGGTGATGAGTGACGTGAAAGGTGTGGGGGGTGAAGAGGGATGCGGTGAGCCAGCACTAGGTGCGGGGGTGAGGCAGAACGCGGCAGGTGGGGGTTTGAGGAGGGATGCGGCAAGTGGGGGGGTGGTCTTGTGGCAGGGTGAGGAGAGACATGGTGTAGGGGGCGAGAAAGGGCGCAGCGGATGGGGGCGGTCTTGGAGCAGGGTGAGGAAGGACGTGGTGAGTGCAGGAGGTGAGGCAGGACGTGGCGGGCGGGGGTTTGAGGAGGGATGCAGCAAGTGGCAGTCGGGGGGGCGAGTGCGGAGGGGGTGGGGGCAGAGTGGGTGGAACAGAGGTGGGGTGTGGGCAGGGTCGCAGGTAGCAGAGGCGGGACAGGGAGCTAGCCTCCTCCAGAGGATGCTTCACCTGCCAAGCCTGAAAGGAGGAGGACGAGCCCCCAGCTGCAGGAGGCCCTGCTGTTGAATGGTGCCTGGCCGGGGACAGCTCACGCACTCCTGGCTAGTGAGTGAGCAAACAGGGCCATGAGAGCAGAGCTCCTTCAGGCTCCTTGCTTTGCCCCAGGAGCCATTCAGCCGTGGAGCGGCTAGTCATGGTCGTTGTCCTCCTTGCAGTCCTGGGCAGGGGTCTCTGCTCTTCCCTGTTAGGACTACGGCCTCCCCCACACCTTGCACCTGCTGGGAATGGATGTGACCAACCCTGAGGCAGCTCTGCTGGCACAGACCCACTCACTCACTTGCAGGGCTACAGAGGGCCACAGACCCATCCCTGCAGGAACGCTGACCGCTACCCATTGACATTTTTCTGTCCCCTTCAGTGTGTCAGCTGGAATTGACGTTTACTGACAGTTATCGATTTAAAAATCAAATCCTGCCATCCTGCAGCCATTGGATTCTTGTCCATTCAGTCCATAAATCAACATATAAATATGTAATGAGTGAATGCTTCAGATTTTAAGCTCCAAGGTCAATGGGAACATGGACGTGAATTCTGTTGGTCACTTGGTATCACTATACAGATAGCGTTGCATGCATGCAACCAGTCCGATCACACTCCACGGTTACAGTTATAAATAGCTTATGAAGGTTTAACAAATTATAAAAAAAAGGTTTTAATAAATGGTTATATTATAACAATTAACTAATCTATCGTTCCCTTGTAACCATAACTTATAATCACCTATTTCAGAGTCCACTGATGTGCTAATAATGATGGAGAACTACTTATACATGTAGGATGTTTATATAACATTTATTAACAATTTACCATTTATAAATGTAGCCCTACTATAATCTGACCCACAATCCTATGGGTTAGATTAAGTCAAAGATCAGCAGGTAGTGAAACAATCTTTCTTATTCCCAGGATAATGATCTATACAACATTTCTTCTTCCTCTGCAGACAATGACCTTTCTCCCAGGAGTAAGGTGAGATGGGTTTATTCTATTATCTAAATATCACACTGCAGCCAGAGAAGTTATAAAAGGAAACAGTGCTAACCAGTATAGTAGAACCTCGGAGTTATGAACACGAGTTATGAACTGACCAGTCAACCACACACCTCATTGGGAACTGGAAGTAGGCATCAGGCAGCAACAGAGACACACACACAAAAAAGGCAAGTACAGGACTGTGTTAAAAGTAAACTACTAAAAAAATAAATAAAAGGAAAGCAGCATTTTTTTTCTGTATTAGTAAAGTTTTGAAGCTGTGTTAAATGAATGTTTAGCTGTAAACTTTTGAAAGAACAACCGGAATGTTTTGTTCAAACTTGTGACTATTTCAGAGTTATGCACAACCTCCGTTCCCAAGGTGTTCGTAACTCTGAGGCTCTCTTGTATGTGTCGTCCCTACTACTTCCAGCCAGGCAGCAGCTGGAGCATCATTCTAGAGTGGGGTTTTGGTTTTTTTTAGAAATCCTCTTAAATTCCTATGGAACTCGCTTGGTTTCATCCCCATTACCTTCTATAGGCTTTTCCCCACTAGGGAAATAACAAAGGATTGTGACCAAATATGAACTCTAATTAATGGAAAAGCATGCCTGATAGGGAGAGACTCAAGAAGCTCAGTCTATTTATTTCAAAGAGATGCACTGGTCCCTCCTGGCTTTAAAATCTATTCAAAATTAACACAGGCTCTTACTCAGGTATTGCACCTAATCCCCCAGCCCCTGGCCTGGTCCTCACCCAAACCCTCTCACTCTTTGGTGGTGCTTTCAACCCCAGCTAGCTGGCCTGGCTAGAGGTGGGGCTGAGAGCCTGGGTGCTGTTCTTCACTGGGGTTGGTAATCCACCCACTTTGCCGCGAGGATGCAGGCTAAATCACTCCAGAGTTGATAGTCCTGCAATCCCATCCCACAATTCCCCCTGTGTGCCCAGAAGGACAGACAAGTTTCCCTGCAATTCACAGGGAAAGAACCATCGAGCATCTGAGCCACCTGAAGCACGAAGGCTCATGGGATATGCTCTCAGAAGTCCTAGCGACATACACAGACCAGGTAACTTCAGGATTTGCAATAGGGATGCTCACACATGAGCTGGGTTAACCAGAGTGCCCCAGCACCCACGCTGATCACCGGGTCTAACTACAGCAAAGATAGAACCTTAATCTAGAAATTAGTTGTTGGAGTGAGGCATAGTGTCACTCACCTGTCTTGACTACAGTGGGATGTGGCATACTCGCATGTACTGCTTGGCAGTGCAAGGGTTAACATTTCCCCAGGTGCAAGAGAGGAGCAAATGTCTCTCTCCCTAAGGCCTTGTCCCAGCTGCCAGGAATGCAGGTAAGTTCCTCTGGGTGAAGGAGCAGGCCAGCTGAGTGAAGAAGCCCAGCAATGAAGCACTCTGCTGGGACCAATTAAGATAACCTGGGTATAAAAGGGGAGTGGAAAGCATTTCCTGACTCTTCTTGCTGGTGGTTTGCCATGCTTGGCTTTGATACTGAGGAGCTGAGTGTCAGGAATAGAGCGAGGGGGTCTGCCACCAGCAAAGGAGAAAGGGAACTTGCATGATTGTTATGCTACAGAGCTGTCCTTTTAAAGGCTGATCATAAAATCCTAAAAAGGGCTATTTAAAGCCTGTATATATTCATACACAGTATCTTTATATGAGGTCATGATGGACTTTAAAAAGAAAAAAAAAACTTTCCTGCCAGCAGGCTGACCAAATAGTCCTCCAAGGAACATTGTGGTGCATTGTACTTCCCCCTTCCCGGGGGCTGTACGGTGCTCAAAGAGCTTTTAAGTTGCATTATAGATCCACTAACAGTTGTGCAGTTAAATCATTAATTACCATCTCAGTCAGTTGGGAACTCAATTTCACTTTGGTTTGCAGCTTGTGCTCGGTTGTAGATTACTTAGCCACTCCATAAACATCTTCAGATGCTATCATTTAAGGAAGTTAATGATGAGGAAGTTTAGACAATTTTATCCCCAAATAATTCTTAGTTAGGGATGTGATGTCAAGAGCCTTTAGGAAGGAAAGGTCTCTAGCTAGGCAAATCTCACGCCACACACATGTTTTAATGACCAGGTTAGGAAAAGAAGCTGAGAAAAACCAAACCCATACACTTCTCCAAGGGGCAAGATGATTTAAAAAAAAATCAGATCTAGATGAAGAATTAAAGGAGAAACAGGAAGGTCTGGTGGCAGTTGATTGGGAGGCAGAATAGTTGAATTTTATTCCCAACTCTGACGCTGATCCATTGTTTTACCTTGGGTAAGTCACTTCCCCTATCTGTGCCTCTGTTTTGACCCCCACCATTTGTCCATCTCATCAATTTAAGTTGTAAGCTTACACTACACCTGTGTATGAGTAACACCGACGGACCCTGGTTGTCGGCAGGCCGGATTGAACTTGGGATCTCTATTGCATGAGCTAAAAGCCATAGGCCTCTCCCCTAAGGCTGTAGCAGACTCATTAATCTCTAGAGGGGACAGACCACTACACCCAGGAGATATGTGGGTTACATATGTACGACACCTAGCAGAACAGGGCGGTGATCTCTGAAGGTCTCGAGGTACAACAGTAATATGAATGAGACTAATTAATACATATTTAAAAAGTTGAACTTCAGCATTTATAATGAATTCAGCGGTGTGTCCCCCTCCCTCCTTTATCACGGTGTCTTTTCAAAGGCTGCTGATTTAGATTAATTAGATAGATAAGCCCATTGATGTATTTCTAGGCTGACTTTCTGCAATAGCACCTAGATATCATTTGTCTCAGAATGCGGAGGCCTGGCCTCGTTCCTTGAGATGCAAAGGTGACACTGACTAAAGGCACTATTATTACCCTGTGTAAATGTTGACTAGCAATAACCCAGAAGAGAGGGAGGGATTCTTTATGATGGCTAATGGTGCTGTAACAAGGAGGAGCAGCCGGGAATTCTAAGAGGTGAAATTTAGGTTAGACATTAAGAGACACTTTCTAACACACATTCTAAAAAGAGAGATCAATTAGATAGTGGCATAATTTGCAGAAGGAACCCATTGAGGCACTGGTGCTAGAGATGTGGGCTGGATAAAATGCTAAGGGTCAGACTGTAATTTTCCAATCTGCCCAGGACAGCGCATAGTTACTCCAGCCCAGTAGACCAGAGGCTGAATTGTGACTCACATTTCCTCCTCTGCTCCCGTCTTGCTGTGGCAGGGGTGTCAATTACTTCACCCCTTTTTAAGGGAGCAACTCCCTCCCTCCTGTATGGCTGGCCAGTTAGCCAATGAGAAGTTTAAATTAATGAGGTGTCAGAGAGAGAGAGGCTGAGATGCAAGATTGGGTAGGAGTCAGATTGGGAGCACAGAGGTTGCTCAGTGCAGATGGCAGTTAAAGTCATGTGTGGGGGTTTGTTCACCCACCAAGAGAGTGTTAAGGGGGAAGAGGATGCTGGTACCCCCATGGAGCGTGGGAGATAGATGGAGGAGGACCCACAGAAAGAGAGTCTTTCAACAGTGATCAAAGAGATAGGAGAATTAATAGAGGAGAGCGTCATGCAGAATTACTGTGGACAGTTTTATCCTGGTTTCTAACCTATCTTTTATGATTCTCAGATTTATTCAGAGCAACTCTGTGAAATTAACAATACTGCAGTTCAAAGAAACAATCAGAACCAACTAAAATAAATAAATACATAAAACCCAATGGCAATACACTGCAAACTGTCTGTGTCTTGGTGAACAAGGGCATAGACAGACAAACACTAAACTGAAGAGCATTCTGTCACCATAAGAAGAGTTCTGGATGTATAACCTCTGAGTTATTTCAATAGATAGATGGTTCTTCTTTTCCATTCCTACACTATGAAATAGGGTGAATGAATTCTGTCCTTTACCTACACAGATTTCACTGTTTTTGCTAAAGAGGAAATGTTTTGTTAGAAATACAGAAATTCCTTCAGTTATCTACTGTCCAGGTTGGTTAAATTGTCAGTTATTGGACATGACTGAAGAAGCAATAACACATTTCACAGTAATTCTTGGGAAATGTGAACTAGTACTTTGCAATATCCAAAGTTTGAAATTTCAATGAAATCACTGATAGAGCTGATTGAAAAATGAAAAAAAAGTCAACAAAATGTTATTAAACAAATAATTTCATCTTTTTGCTGAAAACTAAATTTTAAGCAAATTTGTTTTTTAAACTCAAAATTCCTAAAATTTCAATCAGCTCTGCAAAGTCTTTTTTGGACCACTGCAACCCTTTATTTTCTGTTTGCAAATCTTTCATGCATTGATCCTTATTTCTAGGAATAAGTTTGTGATTTGGGAACATGTGCCAAATTGTTTCTACAAACACATATCAGCCTGTGTGCTATTTGCAAACTGTTCATCTCAACTTGTTGGCATTTGCAGGGTGTGATTGGTCACCTGTGTCATGTGGTTTTGTTTCTGATCACTGATTGGATGAATGGACTTTTTAAAACAGGAGAGTGATGAGTGGCACGGACCGTTCGGTGTCCAAAAGTAGGACCCAAATAATTACGTGTTTCCCAAAGAAAGAAAAGGCAACACCACCTGGTAAGCGGGACCTGACTTTAAGTATTCCCTCAGGAGCTCAAACAAAAGGAGAGAGAATAACTGCACCCAGTTTCCTAAAGTTCCTAGGTTGTGTCTACACTACAGACCCTGTGCCGGCATAGGCCCCTGGTGTAGATGCAGCATGCACCACTAGAAGGAAGAGTTCTGCCCACATAGTAACACCACCTCCCTGAATGATATCTATGCCAATAGAGGCACATCTATCGGCAGAGTTGTGTCTACACTGGGAGGGGGAGGTCTGTCATCACTAGGTTGGCTGGAATGTGATTTCCCCCCACACACACACACACTCCTGGCATACATAACTATGCCGGTATAAGTTTTAAATTAAATTAATGGAGATATCCCATCTCCTAGAACTGGAAGGGACCTTGAAAGGTCATCGAGTCCAGCCCCCTGCCTTCACTAGCAGGACCAAGTACTGATTTTGCCCCAGATTCCTAAGTGGCCTCCTCAAGGATTGAACTCACAACCCTGGGTTTAGCAGGCCAATGCTCAAACCACTGAGCTATCCCTCCCCCCTTAAAAGGAGAAAGGCAGCAGGGGAAGTGAAGTGAAGACCAGGCCTTATAAAAGGGGCCGTCTGTTTGAAGGCTCTGCTACTGAGTACAAAGAACAACTCCACGCTCCCAGACACTGTCCTCAAAAAGCTATTTACTTTGTTTTGCTTCCTTTCTTTTTGAGAACCTTGCTCTGAATGAGAAGCACAAAGATCTGAGGGCCTTCTGAAGACTTGTCATTTTGCACTAGCTCTACCAACATAAACAACAAGGTCTCTTTTCTAAAGGAGGGTTTTTCTTCTAAAGGGTTCCTGCTTGTTGATGAGAAGTGCTGTGGAGCTGGGCTTTGCCACAAGTAAAATAGTGAATAATTCATGACGAGTAGCAAAAAAGAATGCAATAAATAACAATAGGAAGCAAACACATTTTGCAGTACCAATTTCTAGGTGCATAATAAGTCCTTCTAAAATCTGTGAAGCTTGTGGGATTCTCTGGCATTTTCATGCAGATCTGACAGCTGTCTTAACCTCCCTTGCAAGCAATAATTAGCCTGGTGCCAACCAAATTTGTTACCTTGTCTATGAAGAAAATTTTCAGCAGTTGCTATTTATATCACTCATCTAGCTCCTGTGCTGAGATATGCTGCTTAGCCCCTTAAGCTCCAAGATTTGGTATTAATATTGGGCCAGATTTGAATACCCTTGCACATATTGAATGGCACTTTTCTGGAACCATTCTTGGAAGAAGCCTAAGTAACCGTAGCTGAATCTGGCCACAGGATTAAGCCAATGTGAAGTTTACATGCATTGAAGCATAGGGCTTCACTTGGAGGAGGAGGAGTGGTAGTGGGGGGGGGGGAGGAGGGAGGACCTCTTCCCTTCCCAAAGAGGCTGGGGTAGCAGCATGAAGCCTCCTACTCCCTCCAGGGACTCCCTATCCCTCTGGAACATCACAGGAGTTGGGGCACTTAGTACTTACTCCAGTAGCCATGGTGTATCTAATCAACCCAATGCACTTTGCTCTCCTGACCACACACAGAATCCTCTGCTGAGATAGTAAAAACAATGAGGAGTCTTTGTCACTGTAGAGACTAACACATTTATTTGGGCATAAGCTTTCATGGGCTAAAACCCGCCCTGATGAAATGGCTTTTAGCCCATGAAAGCTTATGCCCAAATAAATGTGTTAGTCTCTAAGGTGCCACAAGGACTCCTCATTGTTTTTGCTGATACAGACTAACACACCTACCACTCTGATACTTGTCACCATGCTGAGGTAGTGTCGATGATGCCCCCCAGAGCAGAGGGGATGGAGGTTAAAGTCCCATTAAGATGAATGGAGCAGTTCACACCTCTCAGAGCTATTGTTTCAGGCTGCCTGCAGACTCAAGCAGACACTAGTGCATTGATATCATCTGGAGCTTCTCTACACTTGAAATGCTATAGAAGCCCAGCTCTATCACTGCAGCGCTTTAGCATAGTCACTATTTATGCTGGCAAGAGAGGTTCTCCCATCCCCATAAAAAATTAATCCACCTCTGTGAAAGGTGGTAGCTAGGTCGATGAAAGAATTCTCCTGTCAACCTAGTGCTGTCTACAGAGGGGGTTAGGTCATCTTAACTATGGCTAGGTCTACACTACCCACCTGAATCGGCGGGTAGAAATCGACCTCTCGGGGATCGATTTATTGCGTCCCGTCGGGACGCGACAATCGATCCCCGAATCGACGCTCTTACTTCACCAGCGGAGGTGGGAGTAAGCGCCGTCGACAGGAAGCCGCAGAAGTCGATTTTGCCACCGTCCTTACAGCGGGGTAAGTCGGCTGCGATACATCGAATTCAGCTACGCTATTCACGTAGCTGAATTTGCGTATCTTAAATCGACTCCCCCCTGTAGTGTAGATGTACCCTATGTTTCCCAAGGGTGTGGATGTTTCACACTCCTGAGTAGCGTAGGTGGCTCAACGGAACTTTTGAGTGTAGATTGGCCTTGGTTCCTGGTATCAACATTTTCTTCACAACTATGAAGACAAGACATTTACTCCTTAAAAAAACAATGAAAGCATAAATTCGGACATAATCACACAATCCCCAAACTGTGGCCTGCACATCATTCCAGAGTTCCTTCTGCCTTAATCTGAACCTGTCTCAACCTTCTAGAACTAACCTATGCCTTGGTTAAACCTGCCTGTATTCCCACAGGACTGTCAATGGCCCGATTCATCATGATGAGGCATACTTCACACAACTTGAGTTTCTCAGTTTAACTCACTTTTGTGCCAACCTGTATTTCCATGGGCAAGTGAGTCCGCCAAAAGTGGTCTTTGTAACAGGTCATCTCACCTTCTTTCCATGAAACATTTAAATACAGAAAGCAAACACTGTATTAACTCAATGAATGGCATCATAATCCATAACTGGAAAACCTAGAATTCATTAATCAGATGACAAACAATGAAGCAGTGAAGCTTAATTTAGCTCTGCACATGTTGAGGCTAAAGGTAATCATTTAAATAAAGGGTGCATTTTGATTGTTTCACCATATTTCACAATGTTTAATATTGCCACCAGACTGACAAACTGTATCCCAATGCGATTCCAAGAATTGAACGAGACACAGAGTTAAATGACAGGCTGCAAGAAGCATTAACAAGGGCAAAAAACAATGTGTTTTCCAATGAGATTTACTATTATTACAGTAGTGCCTAGAGGTCCCCTCCAGAGCAGGTCCTTGTTGTGCTATATGTACAGACACATAGGGCTATATTAGCGCAGCCTGCACTCAGTCATGCAGGGATGTGCGAGGGAGTGAAATCTCAACTTCCCGGCTGCTCTCTGCAGTCATCACTTCTGAGAGCTGAGGGGCGGGGAGTGGGCAGAGTCTGGCTCTGTCCGCTTCCCTCCATAGGGTAATTGGCTGGGTGGAGAAATAAGCCATTCCACAATTAAGGAAGAAGGAACTTGTTCCGCCTCCAGTACAGGGTGGGAAGAGACGAGGAAGCGTGACTTTTGGAGTCACCATTCGTTCTCTGAATCTGCTCCTCTGGTGGTGCAGCTAGATTCCTGCCGCTCCCCGCTTAGGGATGCTTGTAAGGTGGCAATAGTGAGTGACCGTTCCTGCCCAATGAGCTAACAGTCAGAAAGACAGGACTTAACAGATGGCTAAAACCGACAGAGGATAGGTGGGGGGGGGGGGCGGAATGAAGTAGCAAAAAATATCAAGCATAGACTATCTATGTGCACAGTTCATAGCGGTGATCGGAGTGATTACAGTGCACTGCCTGGGTAGACAGTTTGTAAAGACATGGGCAGCGCATGAGGAACAGTGGAAAGTTCTTCCAAATGGCAGGAACTGCGTCGGGGGAGAAAACAACTCTCTGTCCCCAGGAGTGATGAGATTGTAAAGGCAACAGAAAGGAGGCCACTGCAAGATAAGCCAAGTTAGCGGATGGGGAGAAAGAGAGATAAGGAGGCACGCTGACCCCTGAGGTGAGCGAATATAGCTCTGTTGAGTTCAGTAAAGTTGCACCTGCTTAGGTCAGAAGTGTATGTGGCTCTAGTTTAGTAACTTGGACTTAATGTGGAAAAAATCGATCCACGCGTTGTGTTTTCAATCAGATCAGTCTGAGGCCCATTTATTGATTACATGCACGCAGGGAAGAACCGTTACTAAAACGGTCTCCCCGAAGCTGGTTACAAACTGGCTTATAAAGCTTAAAACCACAAACTTAGTACGTAAGTTACATATATCATTACATTCATCATTTCCGTATTATTTCTTATTAAAATTCTGCAAGGATAATGCTGATTGAAACAAAAGCAAATTCTTTCCATATTAGGCCTTTCCTGTTATTGTCTGTCTGTCCTTTGTGGTTAGATGTTGACAGTAGGGGATATTACAAATTTGTTTTCTGCCGAGGGACTGTTAGGTACTTTCCACTGTCTCCTTCGTGCCCTTTCTCCACCCCCCTTCCTGTCGGGCCAACCTTGGCAGCTTGACATAAGTTCTGGGCCTGCAAGGTTTTGGGTCACATTGGATTTTCTCTTACAGACTGGAGGTTTTAAAACCAGAGGTGACAATTTTCAACTGCATCCTGAAATGGAGGGAGAGTTATTGGAAGGTGGGCCTAGTCTAACTGTGTTGCTTCATCTGTCTGAGAAGGCAGGCGGCACTGGTGAGCTCATGCTGGAAGTCTGGGACTTAGAGTGGCCAAACAGAATGGAGTTCAATAAACAAGGCAAGAAGAGCATGGATTAATCTTTCATGAGAGGGTGTGCCGCAGGAGAGGGGTTCACTGTTCTGTAAAGACCATCTTAGGGCCTGATCCCAAACACATTGGTTTCTATAGAAAGGCTCTCATGGATTTCAGTGGGAGGTGGATTGGGCCCTTAGAGTGGTGGTGCTGTGCAGACCCGGGAGAAGAAAGAAAGCTTAAGGCCAAGGATGATGGTTTTGAAGACTTAATGAAAGCAAATGGAGGTCTGGTGTAGAAGGGAAACTATGTGGCTTTTTAAAGGGAAAGATAAGTGTATTCTTAATGGAGCTACTGAAATCTGTGTTCCTCCCATTCCAAGAGCCTGTTCAGCTCTACAAGTCAATTTTACTTTGGAAGATGGTCAACCCATAAGTGGCAGTATTGAGCACTGACTAACGTTTCTCCTGTCACTCAGATTTTCCATATTGCTGTACCGGAAAGGCATCAGGCCAACTGTAGAGTGGTGAAACAAACAGAAAAAATAAAGATGGGATTGTAAACATGAATGTCCCATAATTCATGGATGATTTCTCTCAAAGTATATATTTTTAAAATGAGCCTCCTTTAAATGCAGTGATTGTAATGTTTCTAAGCATTTTCCTTTTGAGAAAGCAATAAAATGTAAGTGATAACATCAAAAAGTCCCTATTTCATTTGCAGTGCACAGCGTATCCGAGTTTAAGTTAATGGTTTACATATTAATTTTCTCAGCTGTCTGATGGGCAGAAAATTGCTTTAATATAAATGCAGTTAAATTTGTCATTTTATATCTACACAGCTTAGGCTTCAAAATTTATGATAGGCATCATCAAATCATTCTGTAGCAATTTAGCAGTTTTTGTGGTAGAAAAATGTGTCAAGTTGGAGGTTGAGGTAAAATTTCCTCACAATATAATTAATGTACTATTTTATGTTTATTGTCTAATCAATTATTTTAAAGCTGACTGGGACAATGTAATAAGTGTTTGATTGACGTGCGCGACTATTAGGCAGGATTGCTGAGTGGGTTGAGTCTTCTGCCTTCCAAGAAAAAGAATTATAATCTAGTCCTTAACAAAATGCTAAAGGGATAGAGTAAGGAATTTTTCCAACTGGGCCAACAGGTGTAAGAATCACCAGTAAAATAACATAGTTATTTTAGTTAAATCAACTTTATCTTGGAGTGAATTCTGTGATGAACCACTACAAAACGAAATACATGAGATCAGACGTCTTACGAAAAGCCCGAATAATGATAACAGGAGAAGAAATCGAAGAAGTGGAACAGTACATATATTTGGCAAGAAGTTAATATGCACCAAGAACTAAACGGAGAACTCTCGTGAAGGATTCGGGCAGGATGGTGTGCATTTAATTCCATCAAGGACATCCTCAAAGGAAAAATCGACAAGACCACACATACAAATATCTTCAATTCAACAGTGCTGCCAGCCGTGCTGTATGGCAATGAAACGTGGGCACTGATAAAGAGAGAAGAGCAGCGGCTGTTGGTAGCTGAAAGGGCAACGGAACAAGCTACGTTGGGAATTTCTGTTCTGGATCACATCCCAAATGAAATGATCAGAGAACGCAGTGGTGTGAAAGATATTGTCATGGAAAGCAGATATAACAAGATGTGATGGGCGGGCCACACAGCACGGCTCACGGACAATAAGTGGACCGCAATCATTGCTGAGTGGTACCCACAAGAACAGAAAAGACCACCCGGTTGGCCTCCAAGAAGATGGGAAGATGACATTGTTAAACGTTTCAGATGAACATGGAGAAGAAAGGCAAGAGTGAAAGAAGAATGGCGGACGTGTTGTGATCGTTGCAGTCTTAACGACAGCTGAAGTCCGATCGATCCAGGTGATCCAAGTGAATTCCGTGGGCATTGTCAGCATGGAGATAGGGAGAATCCTGCAAAGCTGTGGATATCCGCTTTATATCTGCAGATAGTCGCAGACCATGTTTGCAGATCACAGATAGGATGCAGATACACATTTTATATCCGTGAGGGGCTCTAGAGAGACATTCCCATTCAGCAAGGTTATAATGCATTGACTTTGGGGCTCCTTTAAGACCCAATTCAGTGAAGCACTTAAGTATTTGGGGGGAGGGATAGCTCAGTGGTTTGAGCATTGGCCTGCTAAACCCAGGGTTATGCATTCAATCCTTGAGGGGGCCATTTAGCAATCAGGGGCAAAAATCTGTCTGGGGATTGGTCCTGCTTAGAGCAGTGGGTTGCACTAGATGACCTCCTGAGGTCCCTTCCAACCCTGATATTCTATATTTTTAACTTTAAGCAGATGCTTAAAACCGTCCTTATTTCGGACTTAAGCACATGGCTAGCTTTAAGAACATGAGCATTATTTATTATTTACATTATCATAGCACCTAGGAGTCCTGCTCATGTACCAGCCCCCCATTGTTCTAGGCACTGTACAAACACAAAACAAAAAGATGGTCCCAAAAGAGCTATTGATCTAAGTAGTAGTCCCCTTGACATCAGTGATAGAACTCATACGTTTAGAGTTAAGCACATGCCTAAGTGCTTTGCTGAATCAAGATCTTAATTTTCTTTTTACACCTAGAATTGGCCCTGTCAGGTCATGGTTTGGGCCATTGGATGGAGAGTCTGGGAGAACTCTGCACTGCCACTGCCTGTACTGTACCTGCTCTGTGAAGAAACAGGGGCAGATTCATCTCTAAGTCACTCTGGTCTAAATCTGGAGTTCCCCCCACTCCCCAATGTCTGTTGAGACACTTCAGATGTACACTGGTGAAAATGAAATCAGAATCCAGCCTTCAGCCTCCAGGCTTGTCAGTACAGCATCTTATATTATTAATAATAGTAATTGGTGCATAAATTTCTTTTATGAAAGGAATGTTAGCCCCTTATGATTTGCTATAAGGGTGAGGGTTCACTTTCAGAGTGGAGTAAGGGATAATGTAGCTCTGCGCCACATTGGAAGGAGGAGCTCTGGAAAGGAAATGTGACTCAGACACTCACCACCACCACCACCCTGTGGAGGGTTGGAGGACTATGTGGCTTTAGCCTATTACCAGATGCAGCACATTCCCATTTCCCTCTTTCACGTCTGCTTCCACTTACTCTCCACCCCTCACCAATTGTCCATGTTAGCTGCCCAATCTCCTTGCCTGTGCCATGACTGAATAGAAAGAAATAATAATGAAATGGGGAAAATGGCAAAACAGAAAATGTCACGGCTTAGAGTGCAAGAAGGAGTAACTTTCACTCCGGGAGCAGGACAAATTAAGAATGTACATTTTTTGTTGCGTCCAGATTGCAAGAAGAAAATGATGGCTTAGATTTCCTCTCTCTTCTGGAAGAGCAATACAGCGGGGCACAGGCAATCCAGGAAATTTTTGGATAGTGTAGGGGACAATTTCCTGGTGCAAGTGCTGGAGGAACCAACTAGGGGCAAAGCTTTTCTTGACCTGCTACTCACAAACAGAGAAGAACTAGTAGGGGAAGCAAAAGTGGATGGGAACCTGGGAGGCAGTGACCATGAGATGGTCAAGTTCAGGATCCTGACACAAGGAAGAAAGGAGAGCAGCAGAATACGGACCCTGGACTTCAGAAAAGCAGACTTTGACTCCCTCAGGGAACAGATGGGCAGGATCCCCTGGGAGAATAACATGAAGGGCAAAGGGGTCCAGGAGAGCTGGCTGTATTTTAAAGAATCCTTATTGAGGTTGCAGGAACAAACCATCCCGATGTGTAGAAAGAATAGTAAATATGGCAGGCGACCAGCTTGGCTAAACAGTGAAATCCTTGCTGATCTTAAACGCAAAAAAGAAGCTTACAAGAAGTGGAAGATTGGACAAATGACCAGGGAGGAGTATAAAAATATTGCTCAGGCGTGCAGGAGTGAAATCAGGAAGGCCAAATCACACTTGGAGTTGCAGTTAGCAAGAGATGTTAAGAGTAACAAGAAGGGTTTCTTCAGGTATGTTAGCAACAAGAAGAAAATCAAGGAAAGTGTGGGCCCCTTACTGAATGAGGGAGGCAACCTAGTGACCGAGGATGTGGAAAAAGCTACTGTACTCAATGATTTTTTTGCCTCTGTCTTCACGAACAAGGTCAGCTCCCAGACTGCTGCACTGGGCAGTACAGCATGGGGAGAAGGTGACCAACCCTCTGTGGAGAAAGAAGTGGTTCGGGACTATTTAGAAAAACTGGACGTGCACAAGTCCATGGGACCGGATGCGCTGCATCCGAGGGTGCTAAAGGAGTTGGCGGGTGAGATTGCAGAGCCATTAGCCATTATTTTTGAAAACTCATGGCGATCGGGGGAGGTCCCAGATGACTGGAAAAAGGCTAATGTAGTGCCCATCTTTAAAAAAGGGAAGAAGGAGGATCCGGGGAACTACAGGCCAGTCAGCCTCACCTCAGTCCCTGGAAAAATCATGGAGCAGGTCCTCAAGGAATCAATTATGAAACATTTAGAGGAGAGGAAAGTGATCAGGAACAGTCAGCATGGATTCACGAAGGGGAAGTCGTGCCTGACTAACCTAATTGCCTTCTATGATGAGATAACTGGCTCTGTGGATGAGGGGAAAGCAGTGGATGTGTTATTCCTTGACTTTAGCAAAGCTTTTGATACGGTCTCCCACAGTATTCTTGCCGCCAAGTTAAAGACGTATGGGCTGGATGAATGGACTGTAAGGTGGATAGAAAGCTGGCTAGATCGTCGGGCTCAACGGGTAGTGATCAATGGCTCCATGTCTAGTTGGCAGACGGTTTCAAGCGGAGTGCCCCAAGGGTCGGTCCTGGGGCCGGTTTTGTTTAATATCTTTATTAATGATCTGGAGGATGGTGTGGACTGCACTCTCAGCAAGTTTGCAGATGACACTAAACTAGGAGGCGTGGTAGATACACTAGAGGGTAGGGATCGGATACAGAGGGACCTAGACAAATTAGAAGATTGGGCCAAAAAAAACCTGATGAGGTTCAACAAGGACAAGTGCAGAGTCCTGCACTTAGGACGGAAGAATCCCATGCACTGCTACAGACTAGGGACCGAATGGCTAGGTAGCAGTTCTGCAGAAAAGGACCTAGGGGTCACAGTGGACGAGAAGCTGGATATGAGTCAACAGTGTGCTCTTGTTGCCAAGAAGGCTAACGGCATTTTGGGCTGTATAAGTAGGGGCATTGCCAGCAGATCGAGGGACGTGATCGTTCCCCTTTATTCGACATTGGTGAGGCCTCATCTGGAATACTGTGTCCAGTTTTGGGCCCCACACTACAAGAAGGATGTGGAAAAATTGGAAAGAGTCCAGCGGAGGGCAACAAAAATGATTAGGGGTCTGGAGCACATGACTTATGAGGAGAGGCTGAGGGAACTGGGATTGTTTAGTCTCCAGAAGAGAAGAATGAGGGGGGATTTGATAGCAGCCTTCAACTACCTGAAGGGGGGTTCCAAAGAGGATGGAGCTCGGCTGTTCTCAGTGGTGGCAGATGACAGAACAAGGAGCAATGGTCTCAAGTTGCAGTGGGGGAGGTCCAGGTTGGATATCAGGAAAAACTATTTCACTAGGAGGGTGGTGAAACACTGGAATGCGTTACCTAGGGAGGTGGTGGAGTCTCCTTCCTTGGAGGTTTTTAAGGCCCGGCTTGACAAAGCCCTGGCTGGGATGATTTAGCTGGGAATTGGTCCTGCTTTGAGCAGGGGGTTGGACTAGATGACCTCTTGAGGTCCCTTCCAACTCTGACATTCTATGATTCTATGATTCTCTTCTTTTCCCTGTTTTGAGGCACTCTCTGGATTTTCACTGACTCTAACCTTTATAGCATCCAGTGCAATTAAGCGAACCGGTTATATTGATTTGAGCTCTGACTGCCTGATTCATGGTGTGTCAATGTGGTCAGTATAATTGAGATCCACAGTGAAAATGTGCAAGTAAAAAGTGTCCGGATAAGCACCAAAGTCTGAGATCGACACGGGAGACATCCGAGCTAAGACGAGGTATTGATTTCCAACATCTGTATACTCTTTATATGTACTTATGAGTTGGATTAAAACTCATGTAAACTACTAGGTATGATCAACTCCCCTCATTTAAGATAGTGGTAAGAGAAAATTAAACAGCCCCCACTAAAACAAAGGTATATGTGAGTCCACCCAGGAATCTGGACTGTATGGACAGAAGGCTTCTCTGAGGATTGTTTGTGTGTGTGTGTGAGAGAGAGAGAGAGAGAGAGAGAGAGAGATGCAAAACAGAAACAGCCAGAAAGCCAAGCAGAGAGAAACAGAAGGAGCAAACAGCTCCAGACAGAGCCCGAAAGCACAATATATGGCCCTGAGAGAAGCAACAAAACTGTCTCCTGCTGTTTGAGTTCTACTATGTTCAGGGAAACAGGACTTTATGTCTAATCTTTGTAAATAAGCAAGATTGCATCAAAGAAAATACCTGGCTATATCAGTTTTTAATCCCCACTGGAACAACCTACAAGATAAATAGCACATTTTATCTATGAAGCAGACGACTTCTCAAAAATTGTAGACCAGTGTTATCAAAATAATGATAAAATCTTCCATTGATATCATGCCTTAAACTGTGAAGAATTATAAAAACAATTCTACCCAGTGTACACTGCATTTGTATGTGTATATACACATTGTGAATCATATTAATAAATTATACAGCCAGAGGAACCAATGTGAACATCTAGTCTGACCTCCTTTATATCATCGGCCATATAATGTCCCTGAATTAATTCCTAGAATTGAACTAGACCATATCATAAGAAAAACATCCAGTCTTGATTTAAAAATTGCCAGTGATGGAGAATCCTATACAGCCCTGGGTAAATTTTTCCAATTGTTATTTACCCTCACTATTGAAAATGTGCACCTTATTTCTAGTCTGAATTTGTCTAGTTTCAACTTTCAGCCATTGGATCTTATTATACCTTTGTCTGCTAGATTGAAGAGCCCCCTCTAGTATCTAATTTCTGATCTCTTTGTAAACACCAATAGACTTTGATCAGATCACCCCCTTAACTTTATCTTTGTTAAGTTAATAGATTGAGCTCCTTGAGTCTTTCACTGTAAATTAAGTTTTCTAATCCTTTAATCATTCTCATGGCTCTTCTCTGAGCCCTCTCCAATTTTTCAAAATCCTTCTTGAATTGTGGATCCCAGAACAGGACACCGTATTCAAGCTGTCACTCCAGTGCTATATACAAATGTAATATAAATTCTCTATTCTTAGAGGATGTTTATACATCCAAGGATCACATTAGCCCTTTAGGCCACAGCATTTCACTGGGAGCATATGATCAGCTGTTTATCTACCATGACTCCCAAGTCCTTTTCAAAATTACTGCTTTAACTCCCCAGTCCTGTAAGTTTAGCCTGCCTTCTTGGTTCCTAGATGTATGACTTTACTTTTGACCATATTGAAACAAATGTTGTTTGCTTGTGCCTATCTTACCAGATTATCCAGATCTCGCCGTATCGATGGCTTGTCCTCTTCATTGTTTACCACTCCAAAAATTGTTGTGCCATCTGCAAACTTGATCAGTAATTATTTTCTTCCAAGTCATTTATAAAAATTCTAAATAGTATAGGCCCAAGCACTGATCCCTGTGGGATCCCACTAGAAACACACATGCTCAGTGATGAGTCCCTGTTTATGTTTTGAGACCTATCTGTTAGCCAGTTTTTAATCCATTTAATGTGTGCCATGTTGATTTTGTATTGTTCTAGTTTCTTAATCAAAATGTCGTGTGGCACCAAATCAAATGCCTTACAGAAGTCTAAACTTGTCATCTCATCATCCAAAAATATCATGTTGTTTGACAACACCTATGTTCCATAAACCCATGCTGACTGGCACTGATTATACTACACTCCTTTAATTTTTTAATGGAGTCCCATATCAGTCATTTCATTATTTTGCATGGGAACCATCATCAGACTGAAAGGCCTATAAAAACCCGGGTTGTCCTGATCACACTTTTTAAATATTGGCACAACATTAATTTTTTTCCCAGTCCTCTGGCATTCCCCCACATTCCAAGACTTATTGATAATCAACTTTTATGGTCAAGAAAGCTCCTTGACTACCACTTTTAAAACACTTGGATGCAAGTTCATAGAATCATAGAATATCAGGGTTGGAAGAGATTGCAGAAGGTTATCTAGTCCAACCCCCTGCTCAGTTATCCAGACCTGCTGATTTTAAAATGTCAGACTTTAGTATCTGCTGTTTAACATCCTCCTGAGTTACCATTGGAACGGAAGGTATTTCATTATTATCATATGATATACATCTGTCCTTTTCCCAGCTACACAGAAATATTTACTGAACACACCTGCTTTTTCTGTCTTTTATTAACAGTTCTACCACTTCCATTTAGTCATCGACCAAAATCCATTGTTATGATTCCTTTTATACCTTATATACTTAAAACTCTTTCCTGTTGTCCTTAACTCTGCTGCCCATAGATTTATTCTTATGTCCTTTTGCTTCCCTTGTCGATTTTACACAATTCCTAGCTTCTAATTGATATTCCATGCTATCACATTCGCTACTTTCACTTCCCCCCTAAGCCCAGGTTGTTTTTAATCAAATCTAGCAATTCATTTTATTATATAAGCCCTGAAATAAATGATACATTTTACATTATGTTCCAAGCATGTCCAACTTTGGATTCAAGCAGGAGAGGATCTTAGAGGAAAGAGTCTACTACCTAAAGTGCTCTGTTCCCAGCGCTCATGCTTCACTTTAAGGACAAACAACATAAGTATATCTGTTGAATGCAAATGTCAAGGAAGGAGAGTCTTTGTATCTACACATTTTGAAACCTGAAGTCCCCTCCCTAACTGCAGAAGAAAATTTAATTCTTTTAGGGCCCAAGGACATTGACTTTTCACAGGAGATTCATAGAAAGCTGTTTAGAACAGGTGTTTGTGTAACTTTGATAAAGTGAGACAATTCACAAGGTTCCGTGGCCCTTCAACCATGTTATGGAAAGATATTAATTGGCGCTAGGCTGTAATACAAACTATGCATGAGTACAGGCTGTCTTAGAGCTTGCTAAATGTTTTGCTTCTTACACCATCTGTGTGTTACTATCTTTATCTAGCAGAGGTTTTTTTTTTGTTTTTTTTTTTTTGTTTGTGCATCTATATTTAGCACACTGGAAAAGTTTTGGGAAAAAAACACACTTTTATAGTTTTAGTTTTAAGTCAATTTAGGGCCCTAGCCCAACTTACTGAAGTCGATGGAAAATCTCTCATTGGATAAGCACCCCCGTGCTGGACATAGGTATGGAATTGACAGCTCTTGTTACTGGTTCTCACAGAAAAGGCAGAGTAAGGACAGTCTCAGTGCAAGCTTCCCCCTTTTCTATTCTTATTATTTTATTATCTGTCCTATGGTAGCAGCCCCATTGTGGTAGTCACTGTACAAACACATAATAAAAAGGCGGCATCTGAAGAGCTTACCGTCTAAGTGTTTTACATGGGACAACAGATTGATAGAGCAAACAGATGGGAGAGCACAAAGTAACAAGACAGTAATGATCTGCATGAGAAGGAGCTGCCTAATGGTTGCTGAGTATTTTGGTGAGCATTAAAGTAGAGGTGAGTTTCAAGGACCAATTTGAAATAGGACAGTCTGGTGGCTTTGTGAAATTTTATGGAGGCCAGCATCAACCCTCTACCGGTGCCAGTTGTGATCTGGAGGAACAAGAACAACAAGTAAGAGGGTAAATCAGGTTCAGTGGCCCATTCTGTCTTCAACCTCTTTGCTGCAACTGCTAAGAGATCTCTTTTTTTAATGTATTTTTGTTGATATGAAGGCACCTTAGACTGGGCCAAGACCACTGACCGAGAGGCTGAGGCCATAAAGAAGTGAACAGTCACTTTCTATGGGGTTGGATTTTTCATCACCTTTTTGTCTTTAAACCTGAATTGTTGACTTTAGGGCCAGATTCCAATCCCTCTACTCATGTGAGTAGTGCCTTTCTCCACAAGTCGTCCCCTCACTCTGTGGGAGACGGCACTGTTCAAAGCGAGGAAGCATATTGGAATCTGAGACACTTGATTTTTTTTTTTTAAACGAGTGCTCTATTTGTGAGAATGATCTTAAACAGCTTCTGAGGCTAGAGAGTTTTAGGAACACGGCTGCATGGATACAGCTGTGCGACTATAAGCGCTCTAATATAGATGCTCTAAGCCAATGGGACAGAGCTCTCCCGTTGGCTTAATTACTCCAGCCCCCGCGAGTAGCAGTAGCTATATCAGCGGAAGAAGCTCTCCTGCTGACATAACACTGTCCACACCAGCGCTTAAATCGGCATAAGTTATGTCACTCAGGGGGGTGGCTAATTCACACCCCCGAGCAAGACAACTTATGTTGACTTAATTTGTAGCGTAGCCATTGTCTGAGACAGGCAGGAACAACAGCAAAGAAATTAATTCAGATGTAGTAGAAGCTATTCCTCACCCACTGCTGTAAGGAAAAGGGAAGAGAAAACAGTAAGAATCCTTATATTTCTCACTTCTCTTAATTATATGACAGGATCCTGATTTAAGTAAGGTTAGGTAACTATCATCCTGGAAGCATGGAGTATTCAAATGAAACTGAATGGAAGAAACGACAACTATCAGACCCTCATGAGGAAATAAGGAAACAAATCAACAGCCAGATGTGTACCCAGAAGCCTCCCGCTACAAGACAAGCCCAAGAAAGAAACCAACAGAACTCCACTGGCCATCATCTACAGACCTCAGCTTAAACCTCTCCAATGCATCATCAGTGATATACAACCTATCCTGGACAATGATCCCTCACTTTCACAGACCTTGGGAGGCAGGCCAGTCCTCGCCCACAGACAACCCGCCAACCTTAAGCATATTCTCACCAGCAACCACACACCGCACCATAACAACTCTAACTCAGGAACCAATCCATGCAACAAACCTCGATGCCAACTCTGCCCACATATCTATACCAGCAACACCATCACAGGACCTAACCAGATCAGTTACAACATCACCAGTACATTCACCTGCACGTCCACCAATGTTATATACACCATCATGTGCCAGCAATGCCCCTCTGCTATGTACATCGGCCAAACTGGACAGTCCCTACGTAAAAGGATAAATGGACACAAGTCAGATATTAGGAATGGCAATATACAAAAACCTGTAGGAGAACACTTCAACCTCCCTGGCCACCCAATAGCAGCTGTAAAGATAGCCATCTTACAGCAAAAAAACTTCAGGAACAGACTCCAAAGAGAAACTGCTGAGCTTCAGTTCATTTGCAAATTTGACAACATCAGATCAGGATTAAACAAAGACTGTGAATGGCTATCCAACTACAGAAACAGTTTCTCCTCCCTTGGTGTTCACGCCTCAACTGCTAGAAGAGGGCCTCATCCTCCTTGATTGAACTAACCTCGTTATCTCCATACTGATTCCTGCCTGCATATTTATACCTGCCTCTGGAAATTTCCATTACATGCGTCTGACGAAGTGGGTATTCACCCACGAAAGCTTATGCTCCAATATGTTAGTCTCTAAGGTGCCACAAGTACTCCTGTTCTTCTTTTTGCGGATACAGACTAACACGGCTGTTACTCTGAAGCTCCAATATGTGTTAGTCTATAAGGTGCCACAGGACTCTTTGTTGCTTTTTATCAGACATATTGTTATTCAAAAGATAAAGTCCCAGTTGGTAGCAAAATACAAGCTCTCTGCTTTTCTGACCTCTCCCCTCCTCCCCACACACAAATATTGTAAAGTGGGTTCTGTACTTGCACAGGCTTCTCAGAGGAAGGATGGTCTTGTGATTAAGATTTAAGGGTTGCAGGGCTCAGGAGATCTGGTTTCAGCTCTTCTGCAAGCCTTCCTTTTTGACCTGGGACACGTCATTTAACCTCTCAGTGCCTCCCAGATATACCATCTGATTTTCAGTGAGGTCCCACGCACTTCCACACATGGATTAGCTAAGAGAAAAAAAGGTTAAATAGCCATTGCTTTAAGGTGAGTGGGGGGAATATTTTGAATTTTACCCAGGTCCTTGCTGATCTGTAGCCTATTCTAACCAATCGACTATTTAAACTCTTGCACTGAGTGCTGGAAATACATAAAAATATAAATCAACTGAAATATATAGTCCTAGATAGTTGTAACCCCACCAGCAGTAATCCCATCCATTGTGCAGGATAAGGGAAGTCTCTGTTTCAAGGAGGCAGTGTAATTCTCCTGTGGGAATTTCAAGGGACTTGGAATACAGGACCATTCATGCTTTCAGGTTTAGGTCTATGAGATCTTTACAAGGGGATTTGTCGTTTATTCATCTGTAACATCTGATGCACAGACCATGTAAGTATGCGGTGCTGTAGAATAAATAATTAATGCAATAAGAATGATAATAGCCATGGAAAATGTATCAGCTATGCACTTCTATTTTCTGTAATACACCTTTAGTGGTTTATGGTGTTGTTTGGTTGATTTGTGCAATCTACTTTTACCATCATCCTTTAACAGGGTTTTTCTTAAGAAGAAAAATAATGTCTCCTTACAATAGATTTATAATGTAACTATGGAAAACTAAGGGCAGTGGAACTACTTAAATAGATGAAGTGATTCAGTCATTAAGTGATTCAGTGAAGTGTCTCATCAAACTCCTATTTACAGGGTAAGGAGCTATTTCTCCACTGCTGCCTTCCCTGGGATAAATTACATATTAACCTAACAAGAAAACTCATCCTATTCTGCAGATCGGGATGGCAGCCAGTCTCAAGCCACCAGAGGTAAAAAGATGCTTGTACAAATGCTCAGTCCTGGAAATGTTCATGTCAATCTGAGGGGAAAGCACTCAAACTATATTCACCATAGAGCAGTTTTCCAGCGCAAACAGCCTACCTTAGGGATGCAGAGCTCTCATGTAATCCTTTTCATAAAGCATAAACAGAAGCAGGAAGTCTGTAAGGGAAGCGGTGGGTCCACTGGATAACCAGGAAGAAAAGGGAGCAATTAAGGAGGATAAGGACACTGCAGAAAAACTCAATGACTTCTTTTCACGAGAGAATGCAATTCAGAAGTAATACAAGATTATAAGTTACCAACTCTTTTATAGGTGATGAAGATGATGCACCATCGAGGATTGAAGAATCAAAAGAGGAAGTACTGGAAGGAACTGCTAAAAAATTGCAATGAATGAACTGGACAATGGAGCTGGCAAAATAAGATGTATTTATAGAACCCTTACTTCTCTCTGAACAGCTAGGTCTTGTGCAATAATCTAGCACCTAGCAAGCCAGGCTTTGGTAGACAACAGGAGGGAGCAAATTCTAAGGGTGTGGTCCATCCATTAAGAATACTCCGAGGTCTTTATTTCCTGGACAGTAAGAGAGAGTGGCCCATTAGATTGTAATGGACAGGAAAGAGGGAGCTGGTGATGTCTGCATCCTAGATCATTAGGTAGTTCATAGTCCCCGGCTGAACTGAACCCAGAACTAAACAAGTGGCTACTGCAGAGCAAAGAGCATTTGTGTTATGTGTTCATAATGGCTCTCTTCACTCAATGGATGAGCTATTGCACATTCAGCACTAGTTGATGTTTCCAAGTGATTTTCAGGCATAGCCCCAGGAAGAATTCATTACAAGAACCCAGCCTTGAGGTTCTGAAGGTGGGAGATCACTGAGGCAAATGTATCAGAGAGGAGTGGTTGCCCCAACTTATCCAACAGCAAGTGAAAACAAGTGTGATAAAGTTGTAACTCTATCCACCTTGCAGTCACCAGCCAGGTTAGTGATATTGAGCACTGTAGGACCCTTTGGACAAAGGAGGTTGAAAGATGGGGAAAGATTCAATATTTGGCCAATGTTGTTTTACTTTAAACTGCAATTTTAAGATCTAATATTTTATATGCTCAGAAAGCTATAGGCAAATCTATGATTGGAAAAGAGGAATCAACTGCTTTTCCAGTGGTCCGAATCTCCCATTTTGAGCAAATCTGGCCCTCTGGGTTGATCTCATTCCCGGTATCCTGTTCCTACAAAACTTTTGATATCCCAGTGACCTGGATGGCAACTGCATTTAAGAAGAGCAGAAATGTGGGGTTCAGAACCATCACACATCTCAAGAAGCTGATGTGTTTAGTTTTGTCTGCACAGTCTTGTACCTATGCCCTTCCATAGCGGAGATAGCTGTCACTCTTCTAAAATTACCAGTCTCTCCAATAGTGTTGCGGGGGGGGGTGTGAAGGGGAGAGAGAGAGAAAGGATTAGGTGAGTGGGAAATCATTGAAATATAGGGATGGAAGGGACCTCAAGAAGTCAAGTCCAGCCCCCTGCATTGTGGCAGGTCCAAGTACACCTAGACCATCCCTGAAAGGTGTTTGTCCAACCTGTTCTTTAAAACCTCCAATGACGGGGATTCCACAACTTCCCTTGGAAGCCTATTCCAGCGCTTAAGTACCTTTATTGTTAGAAAGCTTTTCCTAATATCTAACCTAAATCTTCCTTGCTGAAGATTAAGTCCGTAACTTCTTTGCCTACCTTCTGTGGACATGGAGAACAGTTGATCACAGTCCTCTTAACAGCCTTTAACAGCTTTGAAGACTATTCTCAAATCCCCACTCAGTCTTCTTTTCACAAGACTACACATACCAAGGCTTTTATAACTTTTCCTCATAAGTTAGGTTTTCTAAATCTTTTATTATTTTTGTTACTTTCCTCTGGATTATCTTCAGTTTGTCCTTGTCTTTCCTAAAGTGTGACCCCCAGAATTGGACACAGCCCTACAGCTGAGGCCTCACAGTACCGAATAGAGTTGAGCAATTACTTCCAGTGTCTTGCATACAACCCTCCTTTTAATACACCCCCAAATGACATTAGTCTTTTTTGCAACTGCATCGTATTGTTGATTTATATTCTGTTTGTGATCCACCATAACCCCCAGATCCTTTTCAGCAGTACTACTGCCTCACCAGTTCTTCTCCATTTTGTAGCCGTGTATTTGATTTTCCTTCCTAAGTGAAGTACTTTGCACTTATCTTTATTGAATTTAATCTTGTTGAATTCAGACTAATTTGTCAAGATCATTTTGAATTCTAATCCTGACTTCACAAGTACTTGCAGCCTCTCCCAGCTTGGTATCATCTGCAAATTTTATAAGCACAGGCCATTATCCAAGTCATTAATGAAAGTCTTGAATAGTATTGGACTCAGGACTGATCCATGTAGAACCCCACTAGTTACGCTCTCCCAGTTTGACAGCAAACGATTGAAACTACTTTTGGACTATGGCCTTTCAACCAATTGTGCACCCACTTTATAGTACTTTAATCTAGACCACATTTCTCTAGTTTGCTTATGAGAATGTCATGTGGAACCATGTCAAAAGCCTTACTAAAATCAAGCTATAGCAAGTCAACTGCTCCCCCCCCCATCCACTAGGCCAGTAACCCTGTCAAAGAAGGAAATTAGGTTGGTTTGGCATGGTTTTGTTCTTTGCAAATCCATGCTGGCTATTCCTTATCACCCTATTATCCCCCGCATGCTTACAAATCGTTTGTTTAATAATTTGTGCTGGTATCTCTCCAAGTATAGACATTACGCAGACTGATCCAGGTCCTGTTTGTTCCCCTTTTTAAAGATAAGTAAATGTTTGCACTTCTCCAGTCCTCTGGGACCTCACTCAAACGCAGTGTGTTATTTCAATGAGACAATTTGCAGCCTTTAGCTGATAATTGTGGCCGGTAATATTTTGGCCTTAACAAATCTTTTACACCCGTTGAGGTGAACTAACCTTTGCAGATGGAAAAAAGTACTTGGAAATTCTGAAATTTTTTATAAGCTGCTCCTTCATAATGACAAATGAGCCAGGCTCTTGAAGTGGAATCAATGAAGTGACTTGTTCACCGTATTAGCCACATATGACAGAAAGACTTCAAAATGACTTCCTGATAAATCATTCATATCTTATAAATGCATCTGCGTCTCTTTGTACTGATACATAAATGCATGAACACTTAATTTAGTCTGATGTCACTCCCCAGCCCACGGTACAGATCTCTCTAGCTCCAGCAGCCACTATTAGGCAGGTCAAGTGCCATCAACAAGGGAGAAATGAGTGGCATGACATATTTATGGTGTAGGCATAATTACCATTGTATCCTCCAATTAATATTAAATTTAAAAAAACCCAACATTCTCCAAAGGAACCTATTTATTATTTAAAAGGCCCCCAAGGGCACTTTCTGACATGGATTGCTGCCGTAGCAGAGCAGAGGCAACTGAAAGCAGACAAACTGTTAAGTAGCATTTAATCCTTTATGCATGTTTTATACCTAAACAAATTGGAATGTGTAGATCAGTGTCCTCCAGCTGTTTTTCAAACCACATTCTGCTGTCATTAAAGATTTAGGAAGGAAATTTCAAACATAGCTAGAATGTCTAGGAAGGCAGGAGGCACTTTTTGGTAGGAGCTCCTTTTTAAGCCTATGCCAGCTGTAATTGGAGTCGTTTTAAATCGGAAAACGTTCCTTTGCCACTGCAGCCAATGCTTTAAATCTTTTGCACAATCTTGTCTTTTAGCACGGTCCCCTTAATTAGCCAACAGATATAGCACATGGATAGTGTCCTGAGAGAGTGCCATCAGGCACATGGGCCAATTGCAAAATACTGGGATCAAATCAATTCTATCAAAGTAGGTCTCTTTCCAGGGATGTAATACTCCATGGCTTCTTGAACCCTTATTCCACAGCCACTGTGAAATTCATTGATTTAATCAGGACAAGGAGATTTCACTTTTTTCCTCCTTTTAACTAGAGGTGTTCACTAAAGGGAAAAAGTTTGCTCTCTAGACTGTGATGGGACTGTTGGTTCATGGAGGACTTTGGAGTCTGATTTACTGTCCAGGGGATCAAAATTGTAGGAAGAAGGCACTCACGTCTGCAGATAGATTCTCAGTAGGCCTGAGGTTCTGAGTTACTATGGAGAATTCTTTCCCAGGGGTCTGGCTGGTGGGCCTTGCCCACATGCTCAGGGTCTAACTGATTGCCATATGTGAGGTTGGAAAAGAATTTCCCCTGGGTCAGATTGGCAGAAACCCTGCTGGTTTTTCACCTTCCTCTGCAGCGTGGGGCACAAGTCACTTACAGGTTTAAACTAGAGTAAAAGGTGGGTTCTCTGTAACTTAAAGTCTTTACATCGTGATTTAACTCCCATTCAGGGATCTGACTTTAGTAACTCAATGAGAAGTTGTGGGTCTATAACAGGAGCAGGTAGGTGGGGATGGTCTGTGGCCTTCAATGTGCAGGAGTTTAGACTCGATGATCACAATGGTCCCCTCTGGCCTTAAAGTCTATGAGGTCTTTATTTCAATGGGGAATATCCTCCCTTTCTCTTAGCCTGAGCTTCAGCCTCAGAGCTACTGTTTCTGAATCTCCCCATTAGAGGTACCAGCAGGTTCTAGGCATGGAACCTCTTATACTGTTGATGTTACCAACAACTCAATGATTCTGACTCCCAATGGCTCAAATCCCACCCACTCACTTGTACAAACATAGAAGGTAAATGGTAATGACACCAGAGCCTGTATAGAGCAGGGGTGGCTGTGGAGAGAGACCTGTGTTCTATGCCCCTACCTTATTCCATTCCCAGCACCCTGAGTTTCCAGCTCCCATCCCACGGTTGGTTTGTGCCCGAAAACCACTGAGCAGGACACATTGATGCAACTCTGAGATTACTGGCTGGAGGCAAAGGGTTACAAGCACAGCGTGATGTCCTCCCTGTCCTGAGAGTCCATCAAGAAGCCTGGCACCAATTTTAGAATCAAATTCTTCATCTGGCCACAAACTCATCATCAACATCAAGGCAAATTCCAAAGGGAGGCAGCCTCCTTGCAGATCGAGCGACAGCCGGAGACATCTCTAGCAAGGTCCTTAAAACAGCCTGGCTGGATGTTTAGTGCGGTTAGTCAAACGGGCTGTCACCTAGCAAGATAGTTTCATTTGTTGCCTTGTGTACTGGGTGGAACAATTTGGCCCCTTCAGACGTATTCTGCAGAAATAGTCTCTCCACAGCAACAAAGAGCTTTTGTTTCCATGTTGTGTGTCTTGAATGCAAACACTTAGAACTTGATTTTTAGAGATGCTGAACATCGTTGTCTGAAGTCTGTGGGAGTTGCAGGTGCTCAGGGTCTGACATAACCACGCCTCTGGTGCATACATACAAGTAACCATAGACCTGTTACCTAAACCATGTTTGCAGCTGCAGTTAGATGCAGTATGATTACCCTTCTGCTAGTGCAGGACAGCAGTAATTACGTAGAGTTGTTTAAAACCTACTCTATTCCATGGCTCAGGTAGACACATTTTTCTAGTGGGTGTGGCTCCTAGATAGAATGTGCATGAAAGACACCATATACATATCAGGTACTGTTACTTCTGGTAGCACACAGAATGCTCCCTGGTGCATGAGAACCTCGCACTCCTATCCAGGAAGTCAAAATGTAAACACAAGATGCTACTTTGGTGCATTCACATCTGGTGTGGCTGCTGTTTTCCTGTGAATATTTTCAAAACAACCAGCTTGCTCAGAATAAAACTGCAAATTTCACAGCTGCTGTCTGAGGCCACCGAGAATCTTGAACCCACATAAAGACAAATGAGAGGGTATGGCAGCTGATACAATGTATCTTTAAATATGTATGTATATCTATAAATATCTTGGGCATGTTTTATGCACCCACTACTAATGTATCTAGGTGCCAATAAACATATGCAATGTGGTTATCTTCTTAATATATACACATTCTTTAACCTTCATGTGTTTTTTAATGTTCTCCTTTTGTCTAGTCTTCTCTGTAGTGCTAACTACAATGATGATCTGGGAGTTCCGGTTAAATATTCTACCCCACCACGAATGCTCCAACACTAACCAGTCTCCTGTGAATCTCTTTCCAGACTCCACTAGCCAAACTTAGCTTCTTTAAGGAGGCATCTTTCCTGAGGAATGAACATCTTGTCTGAAATGCTGGGATTTAAAAAGTTGGTGTTCGTTGAAATGACCTCCGTTAAACACACATCCTGACAACAGAACCAAAGCTCTCAGAGCCGGAGTGTGGGAATGTTTACAGCCTTACTGACTCTCAAAACGACCCAAAGCCCTCTCTCCTACAGAATCTGATCAAGATTTTCAAAAATGCCTCTTGGGGGTGTCGGCCTGGCTTGATATAAGTAATTGGACATGTGTGAGAATTCTTTTCTTGGGAGAATTGTAATCTAGACCACACTAGCAGAAAAGGGAAGTTACAACAAGAAAATTTGCAGTTTGGAAGGCTGGAAACTCCTGGACCTTGGGCACCGCATGAAATTAATAATTTTGATTGTGCCAATTATGATTGCTATTCCTAGATGGACCAGGAATCCTCAAAGGATGGTATACGTTAATAGTATGACTACAATAGAGAATTGGACCTATAAACAGCATTATCCCAATATGAAGAGGAAATAAACACAGCCTGCTGTAAATGAATCCAGCACAGATTGCTCTGTGAGTGCTTGGCAGAAATGGATCCAACCACATGAAAGAGAGATTTGGCCCAACTAGTCATCAAAGAGAGATGGTATGGCTTGGTGACTGTATGTGCTCTGTTGGGACAACATCATATCAGGGAAGCCTGGATGGATTTTTCTCTGAACATCATCTCTTTGGTTCAGATGGGGACCCTTGCCCTAGGGCCAAATGTGTGGATTCAGGAGAACACAACCAAGGACGCAACAGAGATCACCGAATGGAAGTCACTGGTGACCAATCTCTTTGCACCCATACCTCCCTTGTCCATTAACACCACTAATTTAATATAAAGAAAAATAGACCAATTAGTGACCATTGCCCAACTAATAGCCAGGCCATGGGAAATTGGGGACAGTACTGTACAGGCAGTGGAAATACCCTGTCGGGGTATACTAGAGGAGGTGAACTTGCAACCCCTGGCTTATACTTAAAGCCTAATATTAATGGTAGTTTAAATAATTAGAACTACTGTAGTCTTGGGAATGTGTTGCTAAGTAGTACATTCTAACAGGGTGCCCAATTTGAATTACTTTAAAGGGGTCTGAATTTCAGAAGCTGGGTGCTCAGTTGGGGGGTCTCAAGCTGGGTACCCCCAAAATGAGGCACTCTAAGGCACTAGTCACTTTTGGAAGTCTTGACCTTTATGATTTGAGCACAACACAGGTACCACCTAGCATCTTCCTACTCGTAGAAACTTGGGAGCTGCCAGACTGAATTAAGTCTTTAGTAGTGGATACTTCACAGAGAAAACAATACAAAAAGCCAGCCCAAAATGCATGTAGCTAATTTTACATTGGGAAATAATTCCTTCCTGACCAAGCAGATTATAAACTTATTCTCTAAAGTATGAGATTCATCGATTCTAAGGCCAGAAGGGACCACTGTGATCATCTAGTCTGACCTCTTGCATAACTCAGGCCACAGGACTTCCCCCAAATATTCCCTAGAATATATCTTTCAGAAAAAATATCCAGTATCGATTTAAATATTGCCAGTGATGGAGAAGCCACCACAACCCTTGGTAAATTGTGCCAATGGTTAATTATGCTCACTATTACAAAAAATTATGCCGTATTTCCAGCCTGAATGGTCTAGCTTCAGTATACAGTCATTGGGTCATGTTATACCTTTCTCTGCTAGGTTGAAGAGCCCATTATCAAATATTTGATCCCCATGTAAGGTAGTTATAGACTGTAATCAAGTCACCCCTTAAACTTCTCTTTGTTAAACTAAACAGATTGAGCTCCTTGAGTTTAACAACCGTTATTATACTATGCATATCTGCAAATATTATCATTTGTCCTTTAAAACAGAGCTTTTGTTGTAGATGTCAACTTAAAATTATACAAAAACTTGTTCCTTGAATTTTTAATTTTATTTTAAACATTACTCTGTGTAGTAGAACAGTATGTATCTATCCACCTGGACCTAAATTGTGCAATTTGAGGCCCATCTTTATTCAAAGATCTCCACTGGGTTTTAATGCTGTTGGGGTTTACCAGAGAAGAATCTATTTGAGGAGATGATAATTTGTCACCCCTTTGTCTTGCAATTATTTCCCACTGACTCTAAATCATCTGATAGTAACCAGGACGTTGGCCTGTCTTCTGAATCATCGACAAGGCTAGAATTTCTTCCTTCTTTGGTTTTATCTTTTTAATTAAACCTCTTCCTGCTTGAGCCTGGAAAGACACCCTTCTAAAGCTGAGTAAGTTTTAGACACCTTAGGAATCAGTCTACTCCTGTCACAGGCCTCCTCGTAATAATCTGAACATCGAAAAGTGAACTTTTCCCATCTCTCAGATCTTCTAGAAGGTTTTTAACAATAGCTGCCTATAACTCATCTCCCCTCTGAGTGAAAATCAGTAACCCTCATTAACTAGTGATTGTGACAGATATGGCAATTTCCTGCCATATACTTCAAAGACTTTATGGTATTAAGGTTATGTATTGTTGTGGGTCAGGATTGTACGTAACCACTCTGGAGGGCAAGATGTGACACATATTCAGATGCTGTATCTTTGGGGACCATTGTTTTAAATTAATGGTTTATGTATGATTATGTTCTACTCCATGGTGGAGGGCGACCATAGCTTGTCCAGGGTGGTGATTAAGGCAAATCAGTCAGGCTGTAACCCCCAGAGAGGGACCTACTGGAGCTGCTCACATACACTAGCTCAGACTGGATTCTCTAGACGCCAACAAAGAAAGGATTTTTGCAATAAATAGCCTGAATTTAAACTGACACAGAGCCTTCTTTCTGATCCAGCAAATGGACATGTCTGAGGGGGGGAATCATTGCAGAAGTGTTAGAAGGTCATGACTTACTAGGGCCCTGTAAGACTTATGGGTGACTTTTGGTGAGCCTTAAGCATGCATACAGGAACTTTTGCTGGCACCTCCTATATTTCTCAAAGTTCATTGTCTGCCCTGGAGGCAGGACACCCACCTGGTTCAGTCCTGGGTGTATTGTCTCCTGGTTGACTTCCCATGTAAATAAGGTTTCCATTGTGTTAGCAATGCTTAATTTACATGTGAGCCCAGACAGGTTTCTGCCAGGCAAAGGATGTAGTGTCACCTGTCAGTGTGTCAACCCTGCCTGGATCATACATTAGGAACATATTTTCATTATTCATACATAACTTTTTACATGGTATCTGTACATACATTTCACAACGATATTAATGAGCAGCATGATCAAGGCTTTTATTTAAGATCTTACCGGTGAACCAGACTGTATGTACCAGGATCAGGATATTCTTGTAACCTCCTTGCCACCTGGCATTGAGGGGTCCTTGTGTATCTTAATAGCACATTTAAGCATAAGCTTTTTTTTTAAGTATACTGTCTCGCCAAACAATTCCCAGAATGCTCTATTTACTGATCTGCTGTGAAGCCACTACAGTTCTGCAAGTACAGTATGTTTTAAATGTAAAGAACAGGCTTTAAGTGTCAGCTATTGTCACTGATATATATAAATATTTAATCAGTAAACTCAAAACAAAGATAATCTGCCTTTTGAATTAGTATTGTCAGACACGGAAATGAAGTAATTTAAATGTAACAGAATGATCCTCAGCTGATTAAACAGAATAGACAAAAGAAGGTAGTAGGGATAAGTCCTGGTAATAAATTATCTGCTCTCTAATTCCAACAGTGGGTACAGAATATGCATTTTTCAATGCTCCACATGTTAAGGTCTGGTTTCAGAGTAGCAGCCGTGTTAGTCTGTATCCGCAAAAAGAAGAACAGGAGTATGCATCCGAAGAAGTGGGCTGTAGTCCACGAAAGCTTATGCTCTAATAAATTTGTTAGTCTCTAAGGTGCCATAAGTACTCCTGTTCTTCTTTTTATGTTAAGGTCTGATATTTATGGTACACAGTCTTAATAACTGTTAGCATTTTTATGTTCAAAGAATATGCAGACACTAATTCTCACAACTCCCCTAGGAGGTAAGTAGGGAGGTAAATATGATTGTCCCCATTTTATAGAGACAGAATGTTGCATTAGCTGGAACTTGGGTCCAAGTCAGTCTGGCAGTTCCTAAGGTCCTTTGTTCCTAATAAATCTGAAGACCATTCCATGGAGCATGCAGGGCTGAGAGTCATTTGGAAGACTATAACGGAGGGAGTTAGAGGGTACTGACTTCCTGCCACTGACTAATTCCGTGGCCTTGGGCATGTCACTTCACCTTTCTCTTAGACTGACTTGAACCCAAGTTCCAGCTAATGCAGCATTCTGTCTCTGAGAGTAGCCCATGGCAGATGGTTCAGAGGAAGATTTAAGAATCCCACAATAGGCAGATGTGGAATAATCTGCCCACACATTAGGTCTCCCATGTAGTAGTTAGATATTGGCTCAAGCTCTGGCCCATCAGGTTTAATATCCAGTTCCAAATTTTCATTAGCATCAGCTATGATTAATCTGGATTCTGAGTGAATGCCCAATGTTACATTACAAATAGGAAATGACTTCTTAGGAAGGAGTACTGTGGAAAGAGATCTGGAGGTCATAGTTAATCACAAGCTAAATATGAGTCCACAATGTAACACTGTTGCAAAAAAAGAAAACCTCAGTCTGGGATGTATTAGCAGAAGTGTTACAAGCAAGAAGTAATTCTTCCATTCTACTCCGCACTGATATTGCTTCCGCTGAAGTATTGTGTCCAGTTCTGGACACCACATTTCAGGAAAGATGTGGAGAAATTGGAGAAAATCCAGAGGAGAGCAACAAAAATGATTAAAGGTCTTGAAAACATGACCAATGAGGAGAGATTGAAAAAATTGGTTGTGTGCAGGCCACATCACAGAAAGGATGTATGATGCAGAGTTTGAGGGTAAGGGGTGATCTTGGAAGGTTCTCCACAAAGGAGGTAAAGCAAGCCCTGTCTTTCACTGAAAACCTCTATTTTAGGCAACGTATGACTGTGATAGGATCTATCAAGGTTTCTCTGCCTCCCAGCTGGAGGGTTGGACATCCTAACCCTCCTCCCACATTCTTAATAAAAAACCACTCAGGATGGAGTACCAACAAAACTTCCTCCAGAGGCCTAGAAGGGCCAGGAAGAGACACTGACCAATCAGGAGCCAATGGGCCAATAAAGAAGGCTTGCCTGCTTCCTCTCAAAAGAAGAGCTGGGTGAGGCTGGGACAGGACAGGAGCACCTCAGTACTAGTCCAGATCGCCTAAGGCCAAGCCAGCACCTTGGCCTAAAGAACTGCAACCAAGCAGTTACCTTTCGCGTTTGTTAGTCTAAAGGTGCAGACAGCCGCATGCTGAGTTTATGGCTTATCTGTTTAAATATTGATGTCGAGCTCCGAATTGGCTACCACACCTTGTACATTGAGGCAGGGAGCACCTTCATGGCCATGTTCCTCTGGAAGGTGGTGTGATGGGGCAGCCACACCTGTGGCAAGGACAAAGCTTGGAGCCATTAATCTTTCTTTCCTGAGGCAAAACTCCCAATGAGTGAGTGAGGAATAATGCCCTGTACCAGCACACACGGCCAGGTAGGCTGCTAACTACAATGGATAGACTTGGAAAAACTGTGCCTGGCAATAAGGGCTTGCTAGATCAGTGTCATAATGTAGATCTGAACTCTATGGACTCAAGCAACCTCCTGGATATAAAGAGAGCTCCGAATCTGACCCTTCCCATGCTCCCATTCATCAGCTCTAACCTTTATAACTCAAGCCCATATCTAAGGCATTCCCCACAGTGTCGGGTGACCTCTGTGCCACTTAAGCCCTCAAGCTAAGGGTTAAGTGGGATTTAAACAACGCATGGTCCATGCACTGGCTTGCTGCGTGGGGGGTGATTTCACCCTAACTCCATAGTTTCTGGAAGAGTGCTGGCACCAATGCAAAGCATTTTAAAAATATAAATGAGCCTTTTTTTTGTATGTCTCAAAGAGCTAAATGGCTGCTTCTTTCCGGCCTCTTTAGTGTCATTATTGAACTGGCAAAAAAATTGTATTATGAAATCATCAGATGTGCCAGAAAGTCTCATCAGCTTAAGCTTCTTCCATAAACAATTTCATAAAGCTGGAGATTACACGCGCTTGTTTTTTTTTTATTTTCCCATCTCCTCAGCTGGCCTAATGGCTGAAGACGGTTTAAAGCGATGAACATATTTGCGAGCGTGGGTGTAAATTTGCACATTTTTTCTTCTTTGCTTCCCTTCATTATAAATGGATGAAGTGCCTTTGTGCAGGAAACACCTTTCTTTGCCAAGAGTGATAAGGAAACTCCCTTCTGTCATGCTAGTTTGGTGCTATGGGAGCAGGCCCTGCCTGCTTCACATCCATCCCTATCGCTTTAATCACCAACGACTGACATCCTGACCGGCTGCCTTTGTACAGTATGGAAGTGTGGTACCAAGTGGAAAAGAGGTTTTTTCTCCCACCTAACTACTGATCCTGAGCTTGCATTAATCTAGCCTTCATTAATGCTAGATTGGACGGGTGGTGGGAAGAAAGCATACAATTTAAAAGTGTTGGCAATTAATTAAATGTAAATGCAGGGGGAAAATGCACTGTATTGTTCAGTGTTCCTCAATTATATAAACCCCTTCTTTGATGTAAAAAATGTTCGTAACCCATTGCATTCACTATAAAACTGTAAACCGTATCAATGGTAAACCTCTATTGTTGTGTGTATTTCGAGTGGTAAACAGAGGGTACTTGACCCTGAAGGGAAAGGCTGTGTGGGAAGCGGAGGAGTGAGATTTTCTTTGCTTTGCACTGCAATACATTTTTCAGTGCCTCACACCCCCTGTGATTGCCAATTCGGTTGCCATGCTATGAAACACCATAGCGTGGGTAGATAGTGTCCAAAAATCCTTACCATCTGAAGACTGTTAATGGGGCATGTGGAATAATTTGGTGGCCTTGATCCAATTTCTCATGGTCACAGGTCCACCTCCCCAAAATCACTATCAGAAGTGGCACTAACACAGCTCACAGGCTTGGTGTTTTCAGGTACTAAATGGCCACCCTGAGAACTGAAGGCATAACAGGTACAATGGCACGTAGGCATTTTCATGCTGCTGCAGATGGTATCTGAAGAGACTACGTCTATGGGTAACTCTTTGCACATTCATTTCTTGGCCTTTGTGCTGAGACTGGCAAGAAGAGAGGTTCAGCTAGACAAGATGTGCAAATGCTGAAACCTCAGACCTAGAACCTATGTGAATATGGAGTATGAAATCCTGCACTGATCATTCTCCCTCTCTGTAGTCAATAAAATTATGCGGGAGGAAGTGTGGTCTAATGGCTCTGGAACTGGACTAGAAGTCAGGAGATCTGGGTGCAAGGCCCAGCTCTGCCATTAACCTGCTATGTGCCCTGGGGCAAGTCACTGCACTTCTGTACCTCTATTTCTATGCTATTTGTAATATAAGCTCTTAAGGGCAGGGATTCTCTCAGGACAAATATATCCGGGGCCTAGATTTCATTGGGGGTCAGTAGTTGCTGCATTAAAAATAGCTGTGGGGTGTAAGTTAGTGTAGGATTTGGCCTGGTGCATTCCAAAGATTTTTTACTGTAACTTCTGGGGACAGTTCATAATGTTTCAGAAGTGGTTGCAAAAAGGGTCGCTGTTGTTGGGGTTCATGACCAAAAATCATCTCTTAAACTTTGCTGATGCTCTTTTCCTGAATTTGAGATTGAACGGGTCATGCTGCGGTGTTTCTGTCTGGCTAAGTTTGCACTGTGCTATTCTTGTTCTGTGGGCAAATGCAAGATTTTCCAGAGGTCCGTGACCTATTTCTAAACACTAAACTTACATAATTTAAAAATACATAAATAACCACAGTTTGTACATCTGTTACAGAACTCAAAGCACTTGGCAGACATTAGCCAAGTTAAACCTGATGACTCCTCTGTGTGGTGAATAAAGAACATAAAGGTTTTCAAAAATTGACAGTGTATGTGCCTAAAGTGATTGGACATGTGCCGTCATAAAATACATACGGAGATCTCTTTACCCACCACTGAACTCGGGAACTGTTTAAGGAGCAGAGCAACATTACTTTATGGACAGCAAATGGAGAAGAATACAATTCAAACTACAGAGGGAATTTTGCCTGAGTTGGAATTTGCTCATGTTATCAGTTATTAGTTTTTGTAATACCACAAGCTTAATATATGTATATACACACTTAGCAAAAACTCATTGTATTTTGAGTCATTTCCTTTCTCCTTCTGCAACAAAATAATACATTAGATCAATTCTATGACTCTCTGTAAAGCCACAGGCCTCTCTTAATACTTTTATCCCAACCCAGAAAGTCTGGCCTGTGTTCTATAAGAACTAATTATTTAGGAACTGTATACAGTTTGTTCATATCTGCCATTATCTGAATAGGAAAAAAAATGGCTTTTCTTATTAACGAGGGTAAGACTAAACTGTGATGAACGAATGGTGCATCTGATGTTTGCAAGCTCTTTCAGAATGTGACAAATTCACCCCTGCAAAACATCAAGTGCAATTGACAAACACACAGAAACCAAAAAGGAAAATAATGTAAAAAAAAAGCCATTAGAGTACAATATTTGGCAGATAATATCAGTCGCACTATAGGAAATTGTGATATGCCCGGTCTCAGCTGACTAGCCATATTGTGTGTCTGTTTGTATGTGTGACTATAACATATTTTTATGCTTTTATTTTCTTCAGTCCAATCTAGGGCTTTTCTTCTATTTAGTTCAAAATGTGGTTTTGGGTTCCCTTAATCATTTCTGCAGAAGGGTATACAAGGCAGACAGAGGTTATTTCACTTCACTTTTGTTCTATCTGCAAAACAAAAAATAACCCCCAACCAGCCTTTAATGACATTTTGAAATGGTGGACCTCAACGCTGCCAGAGTCTTGTAAAGAGGCTTTTTCAGCTTAGGGCAAATAGGGATCAGACGCACTGTCTGTCTTGTGTCTAAAATATCAATCACGGACTTCTGCACAAATGGGATAACATTTTAGCTTTTAAGGCTCTTCTTAATTTTGCTTCTGGGAGAGGTGATATGGACCAGTGGCTAGACTGGGAACCAGGAGAGCTGGATTCTCTGCCCCTGAGGGCAGATCTACACTATGGGATTAAGTTGACCTACGTTACGCAACTCCAGGTACGTGAATAATGTAGCTGGAGTCGACGTACCTTAGGTCGACTTATTGCGGTGTCTGCACTGTGCTAGGTTGACAAGAGAAATTCTCACGTCAACTTATCTTATGCTTTTCGTTCCAGTGAAGTACCGGAGTCAACGGGAGAGTGATCGGCGGTCGATTTAGCAGGTCTTTGCTAGACCCTCTAAATCAAACCCCGATGGATCGATCGCCGCAGCGTCAATCCATGGTAAGTGGAGACAAGCCCTGAGTGTACATCAATGCAGCAGTTAAACACCTGCTGCTGGTCTGGGTCAGCTGACTCAGGCTTGCGGGTCTCAAGATGTAAAATTGCTGTGTCGATGTCAGCTGACCTGTGCCAGCTGTGGCTGTGCTGCGGGTCTTTTATCCCACTGTAGATGTACCCTGAGGGTCACAATGTGGACTTGAGCAGTGTGGACTTGGGCAACTCCTCATTTCAGCTGCTGTTATGAGTGAAGAACAAGCGACATAAATAATTGGCCAGATCCTCAGATGGTACAAAGCGGGTGTACTTTCAATTATGTCAATTAGCCTAACCTTCAGTGTAGCTCCATTGACTTCACCAATTCATTTGCCAGGTTACACAAGCTGAATGTCTGGCCCAGTGTCTGTTAATCTTCTCCCTGTGTTAAGTACATAACTAGTTTTCTTTCTCAACTTTTGTTTCTTTTGTTGTTTTGTTTTGTTTGTTGGTGATTAGTACAACAATTACTTCCCCCAGTATTCGAAAAACACATCAACTTTGGTAAAGGTTAGTAAATCCATTAAAAGAGCAAGGAATGGTGCTTTGCCCTGTTATCTGTACCCATAAAGCTAGTGCTGATGCATTGTGTTTCATATAATGAGTACAGCTGGGAGAGCTATTAGTAGCAAACAGTTTATTTGATTAATGTAACCACTTTTTCTGTTTGCAGATTATTAGACATATTTTTCCAAATTTGTTACCCACCATAGAGAAGGCTGGAAAATAAATACTTGCAGTCAAAAATTGTACATTTTTTCTATGAAAACCATAACAGGATTTCTGCTTTTGGTTTTCAAAATATTTTTTTTTTACATTGAATAATTGGAAAATTTAGAAAGCAATAGAAATGTTCATTGAGAAAAAAGGCCATCAGAGGCATTTCAAATATAAAATGTCAGCCAGCCCTACTCACAAATATTTCATCAATTATCTACACCAAAAGATTTCAGTATATCAGTGATTGACTTCCTGTGACTACTGCACTGAATATTCGCGATCCACACTGGGCCATATTCAGACACCCCAATGTACAGCGAGTAGCATTTTAGTCTACAAATGCCCGTTAGCCTCAATAATGGGTATAGCTGCATTGCAAAAAACAAGATAATACCCATGCCTGCCCAGGTCGACTGCTTCAGGCTTGCGTGGCTCACGCTACAGTACTAAAAAGCACAGGCACTGGAACTAGGGGTGCGGAGGGTCTGCCTCATCCCCTGGCTTGAAGTAGTAATAACAACCCAAATTCACGGTTTCCGCCTTCAGCATCCCTACAATAAAAATTGTTCCAGCATCACTGCTAAAAGGAGCTGTTGTTGCTTGGGTTCTGAAGCCCACGCCCGCCCCGGGGTTCTAGAGACTACGCTCCAGCACAAGTGGCAATTTCTACACAACTGTGTTTTGTCATAGTACAAGTCCTGCAAGCCTGAGTCTGTCGACCTGGACCCTGAGACTTGCTGCCATGTTGTTTGTTTGTTTGTTGTAGTTTAGACATACCCAATGAGGCCATTTGTGCATAAAATCCTATTCATCCTGAAGAAAGGTACACAAATTGAGTCCAGTCGGGGTTAGATTATGATTTTGGCATAAGCGCTGAGTAGGCCAGGAGCAGACTAAGGATGGAATCACTGGGTCACAATAGGGGTCTGGTTCCTCCTTGCTCCAAGAGAGAAATTCTGTGCCAGCTCTATATCTGCAACTGATTCATTCCATTTCTGCGTTAGCTCAGCTACTCCTCCCACTCCTTGCCACTGCCTGCCAGTGTGGATGGGGGAGCGACAGAAAGAATATGGTCTCACCAATCACAGCACACCGGACTCAGGGCTTATATTTGTGAACGTAACCATGCATGCAGCCCTTTCCCTCTCACGGCCTGGCCAGCTAGGTTCCAATTTTCATCATCTCTAGGGATGGAAGAATAACTCATCTTCTGAATCCATAGTCAGTCCTTGGCCTCTCCACTGAGACGGTGGTCAATCTGGCAACTAGCCTCACCGATGAGAAAGGGGGCTGGAGAGGAGATCCTGTCTCTTTTCCCAAACTTAAAAAAAATATATTAAATAAACAAACTGAATTTAATGCTGGTGACAGGCCTAATCCACACTCTCACCATAGCCCGTAGTGGTGGCTGGGTCACGGAGCCGTGGTCTACATTGGGGTGTCGATCTAAGTTACACAACTTCAGCTACATGAATAACATAGCTGAAGTCGACGTATTTAGCTCGACTTGCCGTGGTGTCTTCACCGCAGTGAGTCGACTGCTGCCGCTCCCCTGTCGAGTCTACCTGTGCCTCTTGTGGAGCTGGAGTACAGGAGTTGAAGGGAGAGCGCTCGGAGGTCGATTTATTGCGTCTAGACTAGATCCGATAAATTGATCCCCACTGGATCGATCTCTGCCCACCGATCTGGCGGGTAGTGTAGACATATCCAGAGAGAGGTTGATGAGTCTCTACTGCCTGCGACAAAAATATGCAGGTCTGTGGCCACAACTATAGCAGGCTCATCGGCCATTACATAGGTCCCGACCCAGCCACCACTAGAAGGGGACAGGATGCCACCTGGAGCAGGAGTGGGTTGTACAGGCAATGGACTGAGAGCCCTGGGGACTGGAATAATTTCTCTGTCCCCATTACACTGTCTATTTCCACACACCATCCAAAGCCAGTAAGCCTTAACTCTGCTCTGGAGTTTCTAACTGCACTCAGGGGTTTGAGCTTCTTTATCAATTTTATGTTTAGCATTTTGATGTGCTTAAGTGAATTTGTACCCTGTGCAAGGATTGTCATAGTGAGAGGGACCCTGTAGAATCATACCTTGTTACAGTTTAATGGTTTAATATACTGACTATTAACAGAGCACTTTAGAATTTTTACACTACTTTCAAAGAGCCACTTGCCAGCCCTGAGAAACTCCCTTTATTCATCTGAGGTGCTATTACATCGGTTCGGCTCACGGTAGCTCATATGGGGAAGCACTAAAATGCTGAGATAGTTTAAAGGAGTGAGTGAGAAGGGAGAGACTTATGTGAAAATGGGAGGTGAATGAGTTAGAGATTGACATAGGGCTGTAATAGGATATTGATCACTTGCATCCTAGAGATGGGAATTCTTCGCATTCTGAAGCTGGGGAGCCGGTGAACAAGGTTTTTGAGCAATGACTGTTTTGCGAGGTGTAGAAAACTAGCTTCATGAATGATTGGGAGGTGTAATGGTCATGCTGTAGAAGTCCACATTTACCCTATCCCTAGCGGTGTTTGACTTTGCAATAGTGACAGATCTCTGGCCACATTAGACATGGTGGTTGTCACTGTATTCTGCACTACCTGGAACTTCATGGTGACAGCAGGGACAGCACTTGGATCCCCCCATTCCTAAAACCCATATTCCTACAGTCTGAACAAAAGGAGAATCTCCACAAGCAGTATAGGGCTTAAGACAAATAGTTGAACAGGTCTGATAGCATCTAGGAGTGTGCAGCAATACACAAATATAATACACTACCCAGGGCATTATACTACTATCAGGACATCTTTCTGTGCCTAGACCATGAAGGCAATGGATGTATTTATTTTAATAATCTCAAACCTTCCATGCTCACGCAGGCTGATTTCGCCAAAATAAATGACCTTGAAATAGTCAGGGATGCATATCTTAACCTCCTTTCATTCATATTTATTCCGCAGTAGTACGGCTATTCTCCAGAGAGGAAGACTGGTCCAGTGGTAAGGTAGCTGACACATGGGAGGGGGAACTGGATTCAATTCCCTGATCGGCTATAGATTTGTTGTGTACCCATTTAGTGTCTGTGGGGCTCAGTTCCCCAGCTGCAAAATGAGGATAATGACATTTCTCTATAACACGGAGGTATTTTGAGGATAAACACATGAAAAAATTGTGAGATGTGGAGTGACTATAGTAATGGAAACCATACAGGTACCACTGAGAGTGTTGTTTGTCTAGATAAGACACCCATGAACAAACTAACAGAGTTGGGCTTTCTTGAGCTATTTTCATGCACTTAGTCTGTCTATAGGACATCTGAATAATGTGTATAAAAACATCCTGCGGCCCTTATGAATAAGACTACGATTTTGTCATAGACATTTTTAGTAAAAGTCCCGAACAGGTCATGGGCAATTAACAAGAATTCACAGAAGCCATGACCCGTCCCTCACTTTTACTAAAAATGTCCATAACAAAAAGGGGAAGGGAGGAGGGTCCAGAACCCTGCCCTGATGTGTCTGGGAGCTGCAGCCCCTGCTCCATAGCTGAGAGCTAGGAGGGATCCCTGGCTATGATGGCTGGAGAGCTGTGGGGAATCCCCTGCCACCCGGCAACTGGGATGCTCTGGGGGATTCCCCCCCCTCCAGATGAGGGAGCTACCAGGGGATTCCCCCCACAGCGGCTGGGGAGCTGCAGGGGGATTCACTCCACCAAACTCCAGGGGTCCCCAGCACCTGCGGGGACTGAGGAGCTGCCGGGGAATTCCCCACACCGCCCGCGGGGACTGGGGACCTCCAGGGAATTCCCCGCAGGGGTGGTGTGGGGGACCCTCGCTGCTCCAGGCGGCAGTGGTACCCCAAAGCTCCTGTCCACCTGACCTCCATGACCAAACAGTAGCCTTACTTATGGATAATTATTTGTATTACTGTAGTAAAGGGGTTCTCAAACTTCATTGCACCATGACCTCCTTCTGACAACAAAGTCACTACTGTAGCCTGATTTATAGATCATGAATAAATATTTCCAGTTATTACTCTGAGGGATGACAGGTTTTTGTCCCAAGATTAGGCCCAGTATTATTCAAATTATTATATAGTTGGGAATGCCAATGTGCACGGTGCCACACTCACACTACAGGAACTTTTTTATATTTACAAATGCATAATTTATTCATACATTTAGTAAAGTTACACACACTTTAACTCGGGAAGGTAGATAGAGATAATACAGAAAGTACATTTGAGCATCCATACTTACACCATCCCTTGCAGAACAACCTGAAATGTTAGCCATTATCTTCCTCATCATCGGCACCCTCCTCATCTTCACCAGTGACCATCATTCTGGACCCTCCCAAGGGCTACATCTCTCTCACCTACTGCCCCAGGTTGGGATGCCACTTTTATAATATGTTACGCTGCCAATTACCATGTCTAATGCATATTTAATAGGGGTTTTCCCCCTTTTCCTTATATGTATTTTCTTCCCTTACCAATGTTACGGTGTCCTTTTTTATAGGTTGGTGTATTTATGATTTTATCCCATTATTATATAGGCCAATTCGTTGTTATGGCACTCATGCAGTCGGATGTTCCATCCCAAAACCTTTCAGAAGCCGGTGTCAGTTTCTGTTTTGGGCTTGGCTGATGTCATTACATACAAAATTCCCCCCTACGCTCTACTTCCAGTTCTCCAAAACTTATGGATTACCTAAATTAATTTATGCCAAAGTTCATACGCCTCAAGCCTCTTGCTAACTGCTGAAGCCAATGACTTACAGGGTACAAGCCTGTAGGTTCCTCATGTAACCCACACACCTGGGTGTGGTGTTCTGTCCCATCTAGTGACACCGAGACCACGTAGAGAGAGAGATAAATTGAATCTTCTCTGCAGCCTTAGCTAAGAGGCAGATGGCTTTTAGCTCATGCGGTCGAGGCTCATGCACTAAGCTCCAGAGATCCCAGGTTCAATCCTGCCCGCTGATGACCAGGGTCTGTCGGTGTTACACTTACCTTACTGCTGAATATAATAAAGCAGAATATAATGCAAAGCAGTGAATATAATAGAGGTAAGTTGGCCCACTGGGCTACACTACATGACCCTGGGAGTGGAGTGGAACCTGAGCCCTGCCATCTTGGGTCGGGGGAGAGGGACTGCAGCCCAAGCCCTGCCACTTCAGATGGGAGTGGAGCTTGGGTTTCAGCTTCAGCCCTTGATTCCAGCAAGTCTAATGCTGGCCCTGGTGATCCCATTAAAATGGAGTCCTGACCCACAGTTTGAGAACCGCTGCAGTAGTGTCTAATGGCTGCAGCTGAAGAGCTTACCATACAGAGGGACAAGACAGCCAAAGAATGGGCGAGGAAGCAGAGGCAGACGGACTTGCGCAAGGTCACAGGGACAAAGCAAGGAATAGAACTGTGGTCTCCTGCAGCCCTTTTTGCTGGACCACCCTGCGTCTTTCTGTGAGCAGTCCCATTGTGTAAAGAAGGGCTGCAAGTCGGGAAATGTACATGTCAAGCCGTTGTTGGCCTTTTCGGAATGACTGTCAAGAAGGCAGGAGCAATAATGTTGACTTTCTAGCAGCCTCAACAGTTGCCAACTCAGGCCGATAATAGGTTTATCATTGCTTGGAGAGAGAGAAAGATAACCTGATCTGTGTCGGGCAGCTGTTGTTTCACCCAGAGAAAAGGCCATTCTCCTAGAGTAACACATCCTTTATTAGGCTGCCAAAAAGCAGTTTAGTGAATGTGATTCTAAAACTCCTGTGGGTAATGCTCAGCAAACTATAGTAAAGAAAGCAGCGGTGCTGAAAATAGATACTCTGGCCATCTCTGCGGCGATTGGGATGGAAAAAGGATTTCTTAAATAAGAGGTACTGATTCTGCAGCCTAAGAGGAAGTGGGATAAGGACAGCCAAAGTGTGAATCTATCTCTCCTCTTTCATTTAATTGTTTCACTCTGGTTTTAATCTCCTTATCTGTGTAGAAAAAAGTGTCTCAGGGTAATTTTTTTGCCACCCTCCTTTTAAATACTTTAAAAACTATCATAGACGTTAGTAATGAAAAAAGGTCTATTATATCCCACCAAGTCCACCTCCCTGCCAATGCAGGATTGGTCCCTATAGGTCATCTCCAAGTGTTTGAGAAGTCCCAGACAACATGGGTTCCAGTGCTTCCATTGGAGAGACTATCCTATAGCACAGAGCATTAGATATTCAGCACAAATTTTCCTCTTAAGTTCATCCCATAACATTTTTAACCTAGAAGCCGCTGACCCTTATGAGTTGGAAACCTCTCTAATTTTTAAGGGGGTGCAGTTCACAAGGAGTGTTTGAGATTAAGATTTTTTTTCCTACAAAATTTCCCTCACTTCAAGATAGAATCATTATTTTTTTTAAAAGGCCCTTCAAACCTACATATCTAAAAGAAACTTCTTAGCTAAAGAGAAGCTTGTGCTGTGTGTTTTTAAAACTGGCCCTTTTGCATGGCTGGTTTTATCTTGGGAACCTTTTGACTGAATGTTGTCAGCTTTGTAGCACAGACTTTAAGCCAGGCCTTCAATCCACATACCAAGTTTCAAGCCAATCTGATTTGTGCAAGTGGGTTTTAGAGCACTATAGAAATTCAGCTTTAAAAGAAAATAGTGTTTCTCCTTGAACTATGGTGTGAACAAGTCCTCCTATTAATGACAGAAGAGCCCCCCTCCACAGCATAACTAGGCTATTACAAGTAGGTTTATTTTGCTTCGTATGAAAAGGTTCCTCTCTCTCCTCTATGCTCCTGTATTGACAGTCCCTCTGTGTTAGCTCTCACCATTTCCCTGCTTTGCTCATTGTATCTCTCAAGTGAATCCCAAAACCAAAAACATTCAAGTTCATGATGAATTTCCCAGTGTATGACGTTTGGATGGGAGCGGAATTAGGTTCCATCAGTTTGTCTAACTCTGCATTTAACCCTGTTCTGTTAGTTGATAGGAGTCAGTTGCAACTAGAATTGATAAAAAAAAGGAACAAATTTCATAAAAATGATTGAAAAATTTGTCTTTGACCTTTTCCCCCTCAACATTTGAAGGAAACTTTGACCAGCTCTAGTTGCAATATCTAGCTATCTCAGTTAAGCCATATATGAATTAAGACCCAAATACCACAAGTACCTTCTGGTCTTAATATCAAATGACAAGGTGTAATGATACTCATAGCTCATCCCCTAATCTGTTCTCTAGTTAGATGTAAAAATCCCCTATTTCAATGTATTATGTCACAAAATATGGATAATTACGTAGCGTTCACACATCATCGGCCATGGTGAGGAAGAAGCCATTGGACTAAATGAACCATCCATGTTCCTGTCTCAAATACCACCGGACATTTAAAAAAAATGGTGAGACATTCTCACGTATTAATACTTGTCCAGTATGGACTGACACGGAGTTTAAGGGAGAAATGGCATCTGCTAGGCACAGGTTTGTTTATTTAGTGATGTGTGAGAGGGGTGAAATTCTCCATCACTAGCTTCCTTTAAAAAAAAGTTATATGCCATGATTTTCATAGCTACCCAACTCTCTGGCTATGCCCACACACCTAGGAAAATGCAATGCAACAACAGGGCCCTTGAGAGCATTATGGTGCCAATCAGACAGTAGAAACTGGTTTTAGACACTGATCCATGACTGCCTTCCAGTGAAGAATGTTTTGGGACACTGGAAAGCATTCAGGAGCACCAGGGCACCGGAGGACATCAGCAAGCCATCTGAGTTTGCCATCAGGCTCTGGAGACTTAGTGGACTCTGGGAAAGTAAATAAAAATGAATTACAATAGAAAACTAGGAAGAATGTAGAGAAACAGCAAGTTTTGGGAGAGAAGCCATTTGCTGTGAAAGACAGAGTTTTGAATCCATGACAGAAAGTGTATAATAAAATCCAATACACAAATAAATCACTTGGATGGGTATCACAGGCTTTTTACTACCGCAAGTTGTGTTGATTCCCCCCCCACTCCGCCCCCAGGAAAAACCAGGCAAGCAAGCTGTGTGACTGCCCCAAGGTAACTGTAAATTTTCATCACGATGCTAATGGAGATGCAGGGGGCCGGAACAGAATGATCCCAGAAGTTTGAAAAAAAAAATACAAATACAAAAACCCAACCATCCTAGTGAAAAACGTGCTCTGTTGTTAAAGTGATGAACAATCTGACTTTCCAGGACAGCTGAGGTAAGGCAAAGAGGCAACTGGTTATATCCAGGGAAGCATCTAGGAAGCATTGAAGTTAATGTATTATACACATGGCTAAGTACTTTGCTGAATTAAGTTGGTTTTAAGTATATGCTTATAACAGTGCCTCTGTGGGTCACAACTGAGAATACCAAATTCAGGACAAACTGCTGAGAAATAGGGCAGATACACCCCAAAACTGGAGGTTATTCTCCCATGAGATAGACCAAACCAGCAACAAAAGTAAACTTCCGTTTCACTACACTGGTTAACAAGAAGTCAGAACAGCACTTTCTTTAGACATTCCAGTCCTTCTATCACCACCAAAAACACTAGACTTAGAGATGAGTAGTTCTTTAAAACCAATTTCATCAAATAAAAGGTTCTTCTGATCCCAAAGGACCAGCCACATACTCAGGTCAATATACAACTCAGATCTTACCCAAAAATCACGCTGTTGCCAATCCTCTAGTATCTAAAATCTAAAGGTTTATTCATAAAAAGAAAGAAAGATGAGAGTTAAAATTGGTTGACAGAGTTAAATTCATACAATAATTGCCAAGTTCTTGGTTCAGGCTTGTAGCAGTGATAGAATAAACTGCTGGCTTAAGTCAAGTCTCTGGTTGCTTCCAAATCATCGGAAGGTCCTCAGTTCCTTCATTAGAATGCTCCCATTAGTATAAGTTCATACTCCAGTGGCTGGAGCAGGAAAGAAGCAAAATGGAGGTGTTTCCAGTGCCTTTTATAGCTTCTGCCAAGCGAAGAGAAACCCATTGTTTCAAACAAAGCCCTCAGCACAGCTAATGGGAAATTACAGGTAAAAGATGGCGTTTGGAGTCACATGGGCAAGTCACATGTCCATGCATGATTTTGCTTAGTCATAGCAGGAAAGTCTATGAAGTGTAGATCGGAGTTTTCCATAGTCCATTGTAAGTTAAGTGTTCCTTGATGACCCACTTAACTTGAATAGTTCCTACACAATGTGCTGGCTAAACACCTTGTTGATGTTTCCCAGAAGCAAACACATTAGAATTACAGGTATAGAGCCAATACTCATAATTTCAGATACAAAAATGATACATGCATGCAAATAGCATAATCATATTCAGCAAATCGTAACCGTTCCATAGACATCTTACATGCCACATTGTATACAAGATTTGTTGTGATTATATAACAGTGGTAGCAACAATTATCTACATGGTCATAGTTTAATCGGATAACGCCAAAGTGCTAAACTGTTGTGCTGAATTGGGGCCATAGTGAATAGTAAAAGATGTTCTGTAAAAGAAAAGAAAGAATTGGGGAAGAAGGTAATGGGGCCTTGAGCTAATTTGATTGGTTAAGGTGGTTGTAGTTTTTCTCCATCTGACAACCACAGTGGATACACGGAGGGTATCTGGGAATAGAATAGGAACAAGTGTTCCTGGATGGCTGAAAGCCAACATTTTATTTTAATTGCAGAAAACTAGTGAACGTATGTATGTAAGCCATGGATTGAATCAATGTGAATGAGTTGAAATGTTAGAAATGAACAAATCCTACATTTTTCACAAAACCCTAGCAAATTGATTTAAAAATAAAAAATTGCAAATTAAATACATTACCTGTATGAAAATCAAGGATATCACTGAAGGATAAGATTAACTCCAAGCTTTACTGTAAGTCTAAGGGTAATTAATTTCCCAGAGACATCTGGCATGAACATCCAGTCTCAATAATATAAATCAAATTCCAAATAACTGATGGAAAACCAGGCTGCCTCCCTCCCACTTGACCTATTACACTGTGCTGGTCTGCTATTGCCCCTAATGCTAATTTAATCTGAATTTCCTGGAGAGAGAGGACTTTGTGCTCCAGCTACCCAGGACAGGATGATGAGGAGAGGCAGCCAAGAACTTTGATTTTTTTGTTCTGTTTCCTGAAGAGTTCCACTAAAGTAATAATAAAGTTGCTTTCCTCTGAGTGAATGCAACATACCTATGAGTGAACTCCATCCCTCGTAAGCTATTTAAAGGGCCATTTCTGCTATTCCACCTGCATGAATAATATCAAACACTACACAGAAGCCTCATTAAATGTTTCTGCAAGAGAAGACCATAAGCAGGAGAATGTTATATAAAGATTTGACTTAATAGGACACTCTGCACTTTCTGGAGGCCTCGTTTTTTACATACTTAAGAAATAATAAAATCTGATGTGCAAAGGCAAAGTAGTTAAGGAAGATAAATCTGATACTGAGATACAAAGGCCTGATTCTTCAAAGGCATTTAATGGGGCTGTTTCTTCTCCTTTTCTGACATCAGCATTTGACTTGAGTATTATTTTAAATCATTATTTTTAATAACACCTGCCATTTTTATGACACATTACAAGCACTAAGTAATTAACTACATTTTTTATTGTAGTAAATCAAGGCATGAGGTGAACACTAAGCATCTGTCATGGGCAGAAAAATTGCACCCAGACAAATTTAGATTAGGGAGAATGCAGAATAATGATGGGTATACAAATATGCACTTTAAATTTAAATAACCAGAATACTATAGTCAGACAGGACTAAATTCTAGCTAATGCCAGAAAATTGGCATAACCACCAGACCCTTAGAATGGACACTTAAATACACAGCAAAAGTGACATGTATCTATACCCAGAGATGACCCATGTCTGCCAATAGTGGGAGGCGGGGGGGAGGGAAGGGTAGAGTGAGGGCAACCAACTTCAGCAGTGTTAGCGCCCAGGTCTTCCGGCATTGGGATATGCCAGGATTTTGAATCTTAAGTTGCAATGAGAGAGATCATTGCTAATTCACCTCTGATTCATCAATGGAGGATAGTATTGGTGGGTCCTCAAATAATCATGAATGTCAATGATCAATCACCCCCAAGAACTGATGGGTTATATGGGCTGTTAACATTCCCTTACACATGTGGCTGGATATTTATGTCAAATCCAATCATTTTCAGCAAGATATTTTCCTCCACTTTTTTTAACAAATCAGCCACAGCAAACAGAAATATTTGAAATGAAATAGAAAGTTTCCCCCACATCTTATCCCGCTGTAATGTAAAATGTATACTGTGACGAGCAGATAATCCTCTTAGCAACAGCATATGTGTTTCTCTTTTTTCTTTCCAAACTCACAGCCTTCCTCAGTCGTCAGTTAGCAGATTTCCTCCTTTAATCTTTTCTAGCAATCACAAAGTTGAAAAGTTGTCTAAAAAATTATTTCGGGCCAAATTCAGCCTTTGTGTATGGAGCAGGTGCAATTCCATGACTACACTTGCGAGGTAGAGAGCATTAAAGCAGCCCCAGGCGCCCTAACTCCCGAACCGTCCACACTGGCAAGGCACTTAGAGCACCTGGACTCTGCAGCTGGAGCGCTCCTGGTAATCCACCGCCACGAGAAGCAAAACGCTTGGTGCACCTCGGCTGAAATGCCCCAGAGTCAGTGTGAACGAGGTGTTGCAGTACTGCGCTCTGATCGACCTCCGGAAATGTCCCATAATCTCCTTAAGTCAAGCGGCCATTCTTGTCATTGTTTTGGAATCGCTGCAGGAATGCAGATATGCCCTTTCAAAGCTCTGTTTCTGACAGCCGGCTGCTTATCTGCTCCGGGACAAAGCAAACCATTACTGTGGAATGCTGTGTGTGTGAGAGAGAGGCGGGGGGAAGGAGGGGTCTGCTGCTGTCTGAACTTACAAGACAGCATGCTGACATGCTCTCAGCCCCCCCAAAACCCACTCTCTCTCCCCCCCACATACACACAACACACTCCCTGTCACACTCCACCCCCCCCATTTGAAAAGCACGTTGCAGCCACTTGCATGCTGGGATAGCTACCACAAGGCACTGCTCTCTGTGGCTGTTGCAAAAGCTGCTAATGTGGCCACACCAGTGCGCTTGAATCTGACAGTGTGGACACACTTCAGTGCTTTCCCTACTGCGCTCTCCAAGGGCTGGTTTAACTCACAGCGCTCTACATCTGCAAGTGTAGCCATGCCCTGACTCTTTAACTTTTGACTCTTTCTAAGGATGGAGCCTGGACCCCTTAATTCAGAAATCCTTCAGAACTCTTGTCACCTGACTTCAAAAGCGTGAAAGTGGCACATCACTCCACCCTATTTGCACTCCAGACCAGCCTTTGTATACCTGCCTATTCTGACTCTCAGACATGCATTAGTCCTCTTGAACACACAGTAATTGCTGAAACTGAATCGAAGAAGTCATTGTCTAGTCTAGCAACATGTCTTCCTTTTGCCATCTACTCCTTTGTGGTATCCGATGCCAGGTGACTCAGGCTCGCGGGGCTCAGGGGAAGGGGCTGTTTCATTGCAGTGGGCTCAGGCTTGATTCCGGGCTCTGGGACCCTGTGAAGTAGGAAGTTCCCAGAGTTTGGGCTGCAGCCCCCGCCCAAATGTTTACACCCCAATTGAACAGCCCCTTAGCCCAGAGTCCCTTAGCACTAGCCATGGGCCAGCTGAGGGTGTCTATCTGCAGTGTTGACATCCCCTTAATGTCTACATTTCACCAGTTTTCACTTGCTTGCACTCACATTGATTTACAATCCACAGCTCACACCTTTAGGACACCTCTGAAGTTGACCCCTCTTCTTTCATTTTCCCGTCAGGGATAGAACGGAATCACTCGCATTCCTTCTCACAGTACTGTCTATCTCCACCCAGACCTGCTTAGCTTGTGAGTTCATAGCCCCAAAAGAAATCCAATGTGGACCTTTGGGTGTCTAGTACATTGTATTCTGGGATCACCCATGAATAGCAAGAACAATAGATGCACAGTTTATAAAGCATGACTGGTTCCTGTGAATGAGACACTTGCTTATCAGGGAATTTAGTGTAAGAGATAGAGGGCCATTCGTTTCTTTGTTTTGGGGGTGTAGGGGTTTTTTTGGTACAAGTTGGAACTTTTTGTAGTCTAAAGACACAACAAAATGTTAATAATCAGAGCCGAGACCTGGGATTTAATCAGCATAAACAGAAGGAAAATACTTTCAGCTGAATGAAAGCATTTGGAAATATTATACATTTTAATTTGACAAGTGGGGAAAATCCAAAGTGTTGATGTTTACAGCTCTCTATGGGGGTTGAGGGTGCACTATCATGCTACTTGTTCTGTATTATCAAAATGAGTTAATTAGGAATTACAAGTCTAGTACTTAGCATATCACATGGATCAACTAGGTACTTATTAGCTCAGCAGTTTTGAGCCAGAAGTGCTCACAAGGTGAAGTTCATTTTGCTCATGGAACCAACACATTCTCAGATGGGAATACTGCTGGTGTAATTGTCACTCAGATACCCAACTGCTGCTCTACCTGCCAACTATATCTAGTTAGTCTCACTTCTGACCTAACAGTGACTTGTACCTGATTTTCCCCTGTCATTCTCTGGGGCTTTGAAACCAATATGTTTCGTGAAATCCTGCTCTTAAATATATAGCCACTAGATATTCATAACCACAAAATCCTCCTGCGGACAAAACTTTTATTGACTTTACTGGAAGTTCTGCTTGAGTAAGGACTGGGACTCTTCTCTGTCCCGCATGAGTTGACTTCTGTAGGGGATGGCAAACTCTCTGGGCCAGATCCTTAGCTCATGTAAATCAACATCACTCCATTGAAGTTACATGGATTTACACTATCTGAGGACCTGGTCCCTGTGAATTTCCTCTGGTGGAGTTTTCAGAGGCTGAGGGCCGGTTTGCCCTCCCACAGTAGTGATGGGGGTGTTGGTTCCCCGAATCAGTGGGATTTCAGAAATACATGGATGACTCCATGTGTGGCTCCTGGTCCTCTCCAACCCAAGGGCAGCATAGCTCCAGAAGCAGCCATTCTGTCAGGGGCTCCCCTATTGGCCATTTCCCCTGTAATGCCACACCTGAGTCAGAAAAAAAGGGTGTGGCATTCAAAGGTGCTAAGCACCTACCAAGTCTATAGATTTTAGTGGGATTTGAGTTGCTCCACCCTTCTGAAATATCAAGCCATTTTTGGTTAGGTGCCTAAATATAGACCTGGGGGCCTAATCTGAGACACTAAAGTTTGAAAATATTGGTCTTTGTACAAAACTACATCTGAAATGGCAACACCTGCTCGTTTTTTACCCCTACCTTTTTTGGCAGTATTGAACTTTGAGATCACATGGAGAAATCTCTTCATTCGTTCATTTCCCCATTGCATACAGACTAGTTCAGAAAGCCCAGCTGGGAGAGTGTGTTGTTACACACGGACTGTTCCTGCATTCTTTATATGCCCCAAAGTCCCAGGCCTTGCCTCCACATAGATTTTCATTAAACTGATGCAAAGATCTGGGTGGATGCACTCCTATTTTAAAACTGGTGATTCTGATTTAGCTTGCACCTGGGTAAACCAAAACAAGCCGGGTGTAAACTGATATGACTGTTCACAGAGGGGTTTTACTACATCACTTTAAACCTTTAGTTAAACAGGTAAAACTTTACATATAGACAAATTCATAGTGACGTTAGTGAGAGTTTTTGGTTACACTAAGATAGCACGATAAGATCTGTAGTGTATTGATTTCATGAATCGTTATAAGCTATTGGGATGCATCAGTACCCTGGACAAATGCCATTATACCATGTGACCCACCTCATGCATGATTGGACAGTTAGATGCACACATGACTGGATAGTCCCATACCTAAAGTCCTTTTTTCATGAGCTGGAAAATGTCCATAACTTTCCTAAGAACCTGATACTTACATTTGATTAATAAAAAAAGACCCTAGACCCTTTTGAAAAGCACCGTAAAATATTTGTTTATCCAAAATTTGCTGCGAAGTGCTACCTATTAACGGCTTGCTGGGCTTATAGTAAGACATGGATCTCTCGGAATTAAGTAGACATGCCACCAGCGAAAAGACATATTGAATAATAAAATGCTCAGTGTGTCCAGCATTGTTTTGTGTAACTCTAAATTTATTTATAGATTTTGACTTTATAATAGGTTTCAGTGTATCTCTACTTTATGACTTGCCAATGCACCCAGAGGGAAGGTTCATTCTAATCAAATTTAGTATCACAAAAATAAGCAAAGAAACAAATCAACACACCCTAGGCATTGTAAACATTGCAAAAAGACAGATCATTATGTTGCTAAGTTGTTTTTACCATGAAACTAATTCTCCATGGTTCAGCTGTTACTTTCTTAACCATATAGTGCAGCTCTTACATGCTTCACTGTTATCCTCTGAGGCATGTAGATACAAATACCAAGTGTGCAAGTAGTATATGTGAACATTCTAGACAACCTTGTTCTGGTTATGAGAATAGAATCATGGATGATGGGGGTTGGTTGGAAGAAGTTCTTACATCATCTAGTCCTTTAGAAATGAATGGGAAGAAGCAGTGGAAAACATATTACCTATTTACTGTAGCTTTTTATAGGCTGTATGGAAGAATCCTGCACAGACGTGGGGATGCGTGAGATAACCATATCAGACATTTTTATTTCTAACTCTTATAATTGCTCATCTTTCTATTTCATGCGGGTCAGCCTCATGCCTTCTTCACGTGAGAGAATTGCAAATTGACTTGAAGTGGTTCAGACCTAATGAGGATGAGCAAAGGGGCTTAGGGAACACTACTACTTTATATCTCTGTGATCTGGTGCTGTAAATTCCTTTGGACAGGGTATACAGTGTGTTCTGTGCTTTGTACAACATTAGCGCAACAAAGCATTTTGTGAGCACTTAATAAATAATAGCAATTAGAGTACGGGTAAGACTGGGAAAAGGTATGTGTGGGGGTGGGGGGTCTGAGGTCAGAGCTGGGAGAGCTGGTTGAAAAATTAATTTTATTACATGGAAAAATTATTTTTTATCAAAAAAACCAAAAGGCAAAAATCTTTTTTTTTTTTTCAGTTTTCCAACAAAAAATTTAAAAAAATTGAGGAAAGGTGACACTTTCTGCAACAATCTTATTTTAATTGAAAACTCAATTTTCCTTTCGGGGAGGGAAGTTTTCACAGAACATTTCAATTAGTCCTACTACTTGGAATAAAAAGTTCTCAACTCACCATATGACTTGCTATACGCTCTCTGTTTACCGTGTACCGTGTCCTCTCACTTGAGTGACAAATTCCCCAAATGCTGTGGAGTTGGTCACAACATCCTCACTAAGCAACCAAGACAATTAAGCCTGACGACTACACCTTCTTTCAGAGTGCAAAGTTTCAGCCTGTCCTGACAAGTTCTCCAAATATTTTGTAAAATACAAACAAACAAAACTCACATGCAATAATGGGACAAGAAATGCACCAAAGCTTGGAACTACCCAGGTTTGCAAATTCTTTTTCTTCTGATTCAGAAAGAATACTCCATATTCTGGGATGAATTCTCAGTGTAAATCACTCTGACTTCATTAGCTTCCAGGGGCTATGACAATTTACAACCGTTTAGAACCTGGCCTGTGTTTTGGAATCTTGTGTTGCTTGACCTTTGGCTCTATGCCTTGCAGTACACCCAAGAGGTGTGCTTATAATTCATAACAATCTCATACATCTTTGCGATGAGTTATTCGTTACTTAAAACAGCAGATTGGGGCTTAAATGTGCAAGCGATTGTTAGTTGCCTAAAACTCTACAGCATTTTGCCACTGTTAAATATCCTCAGAACGAAGTTTTCAGCTGGGGTTCAATTCTTTTTCAGAAAAACCGTCTGCATTCTAACACATATGCACAAATACACACTTGGGACCAGACCTTCCACTGTTGTAAAGCGGCGTAACTTCATGGCCATCAATGGAACTACACTGATTTATACCAGCTGAGAATCTGTCCCACACATTACGGAGATAGATATAGGCAATGAAGAGGTGTGCACTGAGCGAAGTCAATAAACTAAGGGAGGGGAGGGGAGAAGTCTGCGCACCTTGTGGATTTGAAACAGTTTCACAAAAGGTTTAAGGATTGTCTTTGGCAAAAAAGAAAATCCTCACATCTGATATGGCAAAAAAAAGACCCGTGGCAGCGAGTTTTAGAGCCCGGGTCAACTGACTTGAGCTTGCACTGCGGGGATAAAAATAGCAGTGTAGATATTGAGGCTTGGGCTGTCTGGGGTCAGAAAAGGGGGGAAGTTCTGAGAGCCCAGGTTCCAGTCCAAACTTGAGCATCTACATTGCTATTTTCAGCCCTGGAGCGCAAGTCTGCAGGCCTAAATCAGTTAACCTGGGCTCTGAGACTCCTTGCTGTGGGTTTTTTGTTTTGAGTTCGTTTTTGTTTGTTTGTTTGTTTTTGCTGTGTAGACATACCCAAAGTGAGAAGGGCAAACTGTGCTGTAACTCCCTTGTCATCTTTTTAATATTTAGTCACAAGACAGACCAGCAGCAACTCTCTGCGGGTGCATTTATTGGATTTAGTGTTTCATTTTTGTTACCAGAAAGTGTCACCGTTGTGACGAATGGCACTGAAAAGTATAAAATATAGACAGACCGAGCTGGTCTGATCCTGTCATCTTCATGAACGCATTGCATGAGCCTGAAAAGCTGCAGCAAACTCTTTCAGTCTGCGCTCAGTATTGGCGAAACTATAAAATGTGGATATTAACATCAAAGGAAACAATGTTCGAATCATTGGGTAGAGGTGTGGGAGACAACTGCACTGCAGGCTAAAATGCATACATTTGAAACTTCATGCAAGCCACAGTGGCTGGATTCTATGGGGAATCATCACAACGGTCAGATTAAAAAAATGCCACCTCAGACCCTTCAAATGATCCGATTTCTTTGTTTCTTCATTAGTTAGTCAATTCTCTAAGATCCTGGGGCTAAAATTGTGCTTGGTGCTTTACAGACATGTCTGAAGATTCACGTGATAAAATAAAGGGCAGATAGAACTCTGCATAGCTGCTGGGGTCTGCGCTACCAGCTCCCTAGGTAAGACAATGCCTGATAGGAATATATTTTCCTTGGCTCTTATTATTCAAGTTTGTCAGGAATATTGCAACTAAACATTTTGTCAGAAAATGCCAATTAATTGAAACTAAAACTGTTTCTGGGGCAAGGGTCAGTTTTGATGAATTTTCAGGGTTTTTTTGGGGGGGAAGGAGGGATTTAAAAAAAAGTTTCCCAATTGGTGATCTGTCCCGCTTCAACATTTCTTTAAACAAAAGAAGTTCACTTTTGTGCAGGTCAAAATGATGCTTTGTTTCAAAGTTTAAGTTAATTTAAAATAAAAATGGGGGATAAAGCTTGACCCGCTTTCTGCCTTTTCAACAACACGTCACAAAGACATGCGCCAAAATCCAGACGAGACCCGCACATCTACGGCAGGCTTGCCAGCAACTCATGCAGTACTAGCACTGCAATTTTACGGACGGCTACCAATGCCGTAATTGTACCAGTTGAATATTGTGCAGAAGTGCTGTGCTCCCATTGTCATTATGGCAAGTTGGACTCAGTGATCCAGTCTGCCCTTCTTATCGCTGGTGTGACCTGGACAACTCCAGTTTCCAACCTTCCATTCCTGGCTGGCATTGTTCCCCTGGCAACTGGACATGAAGGCAGGGTCCAGGTTGCATCAGTGCATGCAGCCAACTATCAAGACAGCTTACTTCACAATTTCATCTCAAAGCCATATCCCCCTGGGTTAAGTCAAGATGCCCCTTTTCTGAAATAGTGGAGCTTCTCAGACAGTACATCAGACACCATCTTTCCAAGGAACAGAGGTAGCATGTGTTGTGGATCTATATTTTGGATAGATGGCGCATTTCTTGGGAGATAGACAACTCCGATCTGCATTCCCTAGTCTCTGCAGATCAGCTCGCACGTGCTCTTCAGAAGAATCACATGAACTGAAACATCCTTCTTCATTACAAGAGGATACAGACAGTTGAACTTACATCTTTACCACAGCGGCTTCTCGAGTTCCCCATCCTGCCCCTGTGGAGCTCACGAACGAACACGCTGTGTGCCATCTGCCCTCTTTATCATCTTGAGAGTGGATGGATGCACTTGACATCTCTGGACGATGCTGCCATGGTAGACTGGCTACATCTCTTACCCAACATCGAATTTATTGTTTGTGCTGCCATATGCCAGAAAAAGGGTTTTTTTTAAAAAAGGGAAAAGAAAAAGGGAAAATTAACCAAGTCAAAATTGGAACGTTTTTTAAAGACATGGTTGAAACAAAGTGTTTTGATTGGCTCCATCTGATTTTTTTTAAATGACTATTATTATTTATTTTTGGTTCATGAAAATTTTCAAGATTTTTGACTTTGTCCTCATTCAGAACAGGACATTTCCCCCATGTTTCACAAAAATTCGTATGGGCTGGGAAAACTGTTTCCTGCCCAGCTGTACTTACTATACATGGTACACTGAATTGGTATAGCGACCTATGCTAGCACATCCCCATACTAGGGGCCATATCCTCTATATTTCCATTACATTTTCCATTGTTATTGTTGCTGTACCACCAACATATGAGGCACTTCACATACAAATCTGAAGACAAGCTGTCTTCCCCATAGATTTTAATAAGTAGATAAAATCAGGTTAGCTATTTAGATACTGTAGATACAGACTCATACATTAAGGACATTTATGAAGTTCTATGGCCTGTGTTATACAGAAGATCAGACTAGATAATTATCTTTTTGGCTTTAGAATCTAGGAATGTATGTTTTACACTGATGTATAAGATATGAGCAAAAGCGATGGGTGGGAACAGGGTGGTGAGATATAGCGGAACAGCTGTGGTTGCATGAAGTTCCAAGACTGTGCAAGGTTTCATGACCAGGGCCACCCAGAGGATTCAGGGGGCCTGAGGTCTTGGGCGGCAGGGGGCCCCCGCCGCCGAATTGCCACCGAAGATCCGGCACTTCGGTGGCGGGTCCCGGGGCGGAAGGACCCCCCGCCGCGGATCTTCGGGGCACTTTGGCGGCGGGTCCCGGGGTGGAAGGACCCCCCGCCACGGGTCTTCAGGGCACTTCGGTGGCAGGTCCCGGAGCGGAAGGACCCCCCGCCACCGAACTGCTGCCGAAGACCCGGAGCAGAAGAAGCTCCAGGGCCTTGGGCCCCGCGAGAGTTTTCCGGGGCCCCCGGAGCGAGTGAAGGACCCTGCTCCAGGGGCCCAGAAAAACTCTCATGGGGGCCCCTGTGGGGCCCGGAGCCTGGGGCAAATTGCCCCACTTGCCTCCCCCTCTGGGAGGCCCTGTTCATGACTCAGATGCCCTGGTTGGAAGGGACAAGGTGTTCTGGAGAACCTCTTACTGCTGCTGTAAGAAGGAGCAGCTAAGAGCCTGTTCTTGGAGCAGAATTCACATTGCAGGATGACCGAGCATGCTGATCAGACCATGAAATGCCGGCTGGTACTGTAGCTAAACCTCCGGGAGAACCTATCCTGCTAACGTTGTCAGCCTATCCTAAGAACTTATACGGCACCCCATTACCATAGTATTTGAGCACCTCAGTATCTTTTCAAATGTTCAGCCTTAACACTCCTGCGAGGTGCGGCAGTGCTATTATACCCATCTCACAGATGGGGAAGGGGAAATGAGGCACACAGAGACAAAGTGACTTTCCTCAGAGTCACAGAAGAAGTTTGTGGTGGAGCAGGGAATTGAACTCTCATCTCCCAACCCCCACGCGAGAACCCAAACCATGGGACAACACTTCATCCCACTCTGGCATGCGGTCGGCAGGAGAAGCTCCTGCACTATGTTCCACTTTTGCAGACCAGCACAACACAGGCCAGGAATAGCCCTTATGATATCGTTATAGAAATGCCATTGGCAAAGTGAAAGAATCAGACATTAATTTCTAGATGTTTTAGGCAGGGATTTTCAGAGGAGCCTAAGGTAGTTAGACACCCAAATCCCATTGAAATTCTTTGGAAGTTGGGCACCTGACTCCCAAATCCCAGCAATAATTTAGAAATTATTATGGTTTCATAATAATAAATAAACCCATAAAGAGTATAATAACAGAAACTTTGTAATACCCTATGGCAGTATCATGTTTTGGCAGGGTAATGCACTGTGGTGCCACAGAGGGTCTTTCATCTCTGATTTTATTAAACAAATTAAAACATCGCTACAAATGTCTGGGGTTTTGAAATGATTTTCTTGGGACTGTTGTTTGTCAGGTACATATCAGCTACACACAGGAACACTGTTCATCTGTGTTCATTCCACACTCTAGCTTACATATGCGGTGAAGTCCACATCACAACAAATCATTTCTCTAGCATGATAGTCCGTACATAAATACTAACTTGTAGGGGCATCCCATAATTCAGATAAAGATGCAGCTGTTATATCTGAGTGGGGGTCAATGCCTCAGCTTACACTTGCATTTACAATAGGAATTAGATCTTGGATAGACATGCTTAATCTCTTTGTTATTATTATTCTTTCTAAACAACAAAATATTCTAGGTTGAGGACATGCCATGTTAATCTCTTTGACTCCTGTTCTCAAACGCTGAGTAATTTACAAAGGTTATATCTTGTTTTGTTGGCGCCACTAGAGTAGATCTTTGATAAAAAAACAAGGTGCTTTTTTAAGTTCAGATCCTTAAAGTTTCAGAAAATGGCATATGAGGAAAAAAATGTTTAAAGCCTTTCCTATTATAGAAACAGATGCTATAACAATGAATAAAGCAGAACTGTCCATTGTGACAAAATATGACCATAAATATTTGTATTATTTGCATATTTCAATCTGTAGCCTAAAATACGACTTATGTACTTAACTTGTAAATGGGGGTGACTTAGTTTTAATGCTGTCACTTGGAGAAAGAGGGAAGAAGCCCCTTCTAATAGTCACCTAACAGCTTACATTTAAGGGTCATTAAAAGACAATGCCGGAGAGAATAACTTTGTTGGCTGTAGCCTGCTTTCCTTGGGGAACCCTGAACCCCCTTTGAAAAGGATGGGTTCAGACTGGGGGCACTAGACTAGTGGGATTTGAGCAGGTGATACAGCCTTCTCCTCATCTGGCAAAGGGCAGACTTGAACCAGGGGTCTCCCACATCTTGGGTGAGTGTCCTAACCATGGGGCTAAAAGTTATGAATTATGATCTTCCCCCTCCACTCTCTGCTTTGTGTGGCATTAGGTGGTCTCTGAGCACACCTACCAGATCAGGCCCCGAAGTTATGTTAGGCAGAGCAGCGCCTATCTTCCCCTGGTTTGTGAATCGTTCTGGGTGGGAGATAGGCACCTGGGGACCTGGTGGGAGGCAATGGTGTGCATGCTTCAGAGACAGAAACATAGGCGCCTAGGGACCTTTTTACTGCAGAAACTTAGGCACTGAGTGAGTTTAGGCAACTCCCAGGTTGGACAGCTGCTAAGCAAGAGTATTGTGCATTGCAGTGGTGCCTGAAAATGGGACTGAGGTGCCTACATCTGGGGCACAAATGCCTAAGTTCCTGTGTGAATCTAGCCCTCAGAAAACCAAAAGACACACAGGAGGAGGTGGGCTTGCTAGGAGAAAGTGTGAGTGGGTTCTATTCTGTTCCCGTAATGTAAGAGAAAAGCCTTTCTAACTGTCATGGAGTGTGAGATTAGATGAGACTAAATATACATATAGGCCATTTGCTGGTTTAAAATAGTTTTTTCTCTAGTGCCTTGTTCCAACTGCTAAATAAAATTGTGCTGTCTGAAAAAGGCTGGCCCAAAGGGGAGCAGCGCAGGTACTTGAAACACATTCAGACCCGCAGGGAGATGTTTGTACAAGGTACCTGGGTCCCAGGCTAAGAATCAGGAAATTCCAGCCCAAGACAGGTAAAAATATAAGGCCTGTCGTCTGCAGTGGGTGCACTCAGGGAGATAAAAATAGGTGGCAGAAATGCAGCTAGCCATATTACCGGAACACCTATAAATGTACTAATTAGATACAATTAAACTGCTGGTGATGAGTTCGTATTTTCTAAAAAGAAAGCAAAAACCCTTGGTCCGTAAGTGCAGGGAGAAAATAATAAGCATTAGAAACATATCAAGCACCATTTGTATCCCTTTATTACGCCATCTTCTTTCCTTCCCTTCACTACCCCCGCCCTCTTTTCTTTTCTAAGTGTATCTTTCTCTTGCTTCCGTGTTTTTATTGTTTTTATATAGCTAGGGTGGTGTTGTTATTGTTTTTATATAGCTAGGGTGGTATATTTCTACATGGTAATGCTCAAAAGACCCCATCAGGACTGGGAACCCCATTATGTTAGACCCAATTGTCTAGGGTCTCAGCTGATCTAAATACATTTCAGTGCAGATGTGGCTGATTTACACCATCTGAGGATCGGGCTCAGTTTTTCTAATTATGCATCCAAAAGTTTCTCTTCAACTCCATCTCCGTGAACCACCTGAGCTGCCCCTTTTTGAAGGTGATGACAGCGCGTAGACACCATACTGATACCAGGGTATACATTAAGCTAACAGCAGTTTGTTAGTCCTATTGTGGCCCATTTTAGCAGCAAATGTTGTCTGAAATTATGCACAAAGGAACTTATTAAAGCCATACACTTGGAATGTGGCTGTCTCTACAGATTGTGTAGAAACGATTATGCTCTGAAGAACAGAGAGAGATCCTGAAATGCCGCAGATCAACCAGTTCTGTGCCCTGCTGCATGAACAGAATGGGATTATTTCCTTAAATGGGGGGAGCTGTGGGGCTCTTTCAGTTCATAGCATGGGACATTGGAACCACTCTGAGGCAGGCCCTTCAGGGTCACGAAATGCAGCCGTCCAATGAATAACTGCCTGCCAGTTGTGAAGAAGTGAGAATCAAGCTGGCAAGGAATCCCATCAGCAAAACTCCTGAACTGAACAAAGTTCTCCTGCTCCTTAAAGAAGCCCCAAAAGGATACCATAAAATGAAGCCCGTGGTCTAATTCTGGTGGAATCTAGGGTGACCAGACGTCCCGATAAAATCGGGACTGTCCCGATTTTGAGGAGTTTGTCCTGTGTCCCCATCAGAGTATGGTCGGGACGCCATTTGTCAAGATATTTTGTTTCCTGGTCTTCGGCGGCAATTCGGCAAAGAGTCCTTCAGTCGCGGATGATCTTCGGCGGTATTTTGACGGGTGCTTCTGTTTTTGGCGGCAAGGTTTATTATCCGCCGCCGAAATACCACCGAAGACCGTTCGCGACTGCAGGGCTCTCCGCCGAATTGCCGCCGAACTCCCGGATGGGTGAGTATAAAAAAAAAAAAACCTCCCCCACTGCGGTGGTCCCGATATTTACCCCTTAACATCTGGTCGCCCTAGTGGAATCCCTTCACTGCTATGGAGGCCAGTTGCACTGGGGTCGTGTCATGCAAATATTTTGGCTTCTCCTATGTCTGACATAGGAGTAAGCACTTTAAAAGAATACAATTTCAGGCATTAAAAAGCCCCATACGGCCATAATTGAAAATAATAAGAGAGCGGAGTCCAGTTGGCCTTTGGAAATCCGCATGGCTCCTTTGTGTATGTGCAGCCGCATGAGGCCCAGAAAGTACACATGTTAAACATCCCCAGCAGTTTATTAACCGCTGAGAGAGCAAGATAGTTAAAGGAAAGACATCAGGAAGGTAACAACTTAATGAAAGGGCTCCTCCTGGAACAGGCTGTCAATTCTGCCCTTTTGAAAGCCTCTCCTTAGTTAAACACATTTCTAAATAGAGGTGTGGGGTTTTTTTTCTTAGGGAGCTTTGATGATCAATGGACATCTTTGTCTTGAAAGTCAGCTCAAGGACACGCTAATGGTTTCTAACAAGGGATGTGTCCGCAGAGCACTTTAACAGCCACTGTTTCTTTCGCTGCTCTTGTTCCCATTTGCCGCCCTCTCCCCTCTGAGTGCTACCACCAGCCTATTGGATTTTTCCTTTTATACATATGGGAAAGTAGCAGCCACCTAGGCAGAGAGGAAGCCCAGGTACTTCAGGGATGTATAAATACCAGGGAGACAGACAGAGAGACACGGTGGCAAGCTCTTTGCAAATATCCAGGCGGATACTCAAAGAGTTTCATTAACATTCTACATTACATTTAATTATAGAAGCCCTGATAATCTTCTCATGTATACCAGGGTAAATCAGGAGTAATTCTCTTGAAGCCAGTGCAATTACACTGGTATAGCACTAGTGTAAGAGAGAGGAGAATCAGACCTGTGTGTGTGCGTGTTTTTACAGAGAGACAAATTTATAGAGCCATAACTAGGCATTTTAGTGCCTGGGGTGAGCAAGCATATTTGTGCTCTAACCATTTTTTTCCTATCATTTTTTCTCCCGGAGGCAATGCATGGGGTGAGGGCAAGTGGGATCATGTTGCCCCATCCCCCCTGATTTTTTGGTTGAGCCCCACCAACCCAGACAGGCTGGATGGCCCACTGAGCAGAGTCAGGGGGTGGAGGTAGCGCTCCGTACCTGAGCCTGGCTGCATGGGCCTGGCCCAACCGAGCCCTATCACGCAGGCCTGGCTTGACCAAGCCTCTATTTCCACCCCATTTTTCCACCCCCATGGCTTAGCGCACTGGGCAGCTGCCCCGTTTGTCCTGTCCTGGTTATGGCCCTGCAAATTTACCTCAACAATCTTTGATTAGCTGGATTGAGGAAGTCATATTTTTGGAGGGGGTATGTTCTATAGAGACTTCCTTATCTTTGGCCTCATTCTCTGCTCCATTTGAGCTGAAGTCAGAACAAGACTAGGGTTGGGGTCCAACTTTAGGCTCCCCACAGTAAATTAAAGCAGCTTGAAGGCTACTTATGTACCTAAGGGGCTGTTCTAGCAGTCAAGTGTAGCCAGAGTACAAAGGTGTTGTCCCCAATCTGCTTTCCCCGGGAATGCCCTTTGTGCTAAGGCCCAGGGGCAGGGGTGGTTCAGAGCTACTGTGTTGATTCTAGACCACCTCAGAATTCCCTTTATGGAAGATATCTTGAATTCAGTAGTTTGCTAATCAAAATGCCTCTTGGAAGATGAGATGAGAAGAGGAGCTGATAGGAAAAAAAACTAGTGGAAAAATGGAGCAGAGAATGGGGCAAATTACAAATATTTGAAGGGACTTTTTGGTTGGTCAGAAATCTATTTTTTTTTTCCTGTTTGTGTTGAAAATCAAAATTTTGCTGAGAAAAATTCATTGAACTTTTGAAAACAAAAATGAACAGCTTCAAGGCCCTGATTCAGAAAAGCACTTGGGCACATGCTAAAGTCCCATTAATGTGATGTCCGGAGGACAGCTCATATGTTTGAAGTTCAACACATGCTGAAGTGCTTTGACTGCTTCAGTTGATTGCTCAGCATTTGGCAGGGTCAAGCCCTTAATTTCTTTGATGGCTGTAGTTAATCAGATAACACCGATTGACAAAGTTATTCTGAGGGTAAAATCCACCTTGAGTCCCCACCTGCCACTAAGGGTACATCTACATGCCAATGAAAAGCCTGTGACACTGACTCTCAGAGCCCAAGTTCCTTGACTGGCAGTGTAGATGTTCCCGCTCGGGCTAGATCCCTGGCTCTGAAACCTGGCAAGGGGGATAGGTCTTGAAGCCTGGGCTCCAGCCTGATCAGGAACATGTGCACACTGCTATTTTTAGCCCTGCAGCCCAAGTCCAGTGACCCTGAGTCAATTGGCCCAGGCTCTGAAACTCGGTTCCTTGTTTTTTTCGTCCCAGTGTAGACATACCCCAAAGCTAATGGGCAGCACAACCAATGTTTACCTCATAGCAGAATGCAGAGCCATGCTCTGTGTGTGTGATCTATCTACAATAGCATGAGGGAGGTTTGGGGATATTATCTTTAGGAAATACTGCCCTGCAAGTCTATGAGAGACTGGCTCAAGAGGGATTCATTTTAAAGACACTTCCATTATCTATCCTACATATTCAGATATTCCTCAGTACTTTAGTATCTGAGCACCGCACAATCGCTAATAATGTATTTATCCTCACTACTCAGCTATGAGGGAAGGAGGGAAGAGAACTGGTTGGGAATTTTCCAACACATTTTTCCATTGGAAAATGCTTATTCACTGAAACCGAAATTGTTCATGGGAAAGGGGCAGTTTTGACCAATCTACAGATTTGGAAAAAACAAAATGGATGCAAAATGTTTCAAAATTATTGAAATGACTCTTGATAACATTTTCAAGGTGATTTTTTTTCTGTTCTAAATGACTTTTCGGTTCAAAATGCTAGTTAATTTATACTAAAGCTTTTTTCCAAAAAAAAGTCAAAATCAAAACAAAATGTTCTCAAAATGAGATATTTTGATTGACCCAATCTGATTTTTTTTAAATAAATTAAAATTTTTGAGATTTAGATTTTTTTTTTTTTTTGTTCCAATTTGAGATGGGAAAAATATTTTTTAATTCTGGAAAATTCTAATGAGCGGGAACTATTTCCCACCCAGTTCTCATAAGAAGAGAGATCACTTGATCATTACTTGTTAGGTTCACCCTCCCTCAGGGACACCTGGCATTGGTCATTGTCAGTAGACAGGTAACTGGGCTGGATGGACCTTTGGTTTGACCCAGTATGGCTATTCTTATGTTCTTATAGTAGTATAATTATCATCCCCATTTTACAGATGGGGAACTAAGGCACCAAAGCCTGATCTCCTCATTCTCAAAATTCTGAAGAATCTCCTGTTTGATTGCTTGCTGCCAGCAGTATTATGAAAAGGAACCTCAGCCGTTAGTTTGCAGCATTGATACTGTCTCATAACACATGGTCTGCAGTGAAAGTCTATGGAAATATAGTCTGGGGAGAATCCCACTTATCAAAATTGACAATGGAAATGCTTAGAGAACACAATTTGATTTAATTTAACAGGCTAAAGGAGGCTGGACAACATGAATAGAACAACAAAATAAAGTCACAATAGGAAGAAATAAAGGCAGCATTTTTTCTCTACTCTTGAAATCTCTCTTGCTCAGAACCCATGAATCATCTGCAAACTCCACAGTGATGATAATTGTTCAGAGGAATTCCCAGCTAGTCTGTTGTTCAGCTTCTGTGGAATCTCTATATAATGCCACCAGAGTAAGATTCACAGATTCCAAGGCCACTGTGATCCTCTAGTCTAACCTCCTATATAACACAGGCCTTAAAATTCCCCCAAATAATTCCTAGAACAGATCTTTTTATAAAAAAATCCAATCCTGATTTAAAAATGGTCAGTGACAGAGAATCCATCACGGCCCTTGGTAAACGGATCCAATGGTTAATTACTCTCACTGTTAAAAATGTGCACCTTATTTCCAGTCCAAATTTGTCCAGCTTCACCTTCCAGCCATACCTTGTAGGAAAAAACCCCTGCAAAACACAGAACATGATCAACTGTGTGATTTTTATAACAAGAGGGCAAATTCCTTCCTGATCCCATGATGCATATAGGCTTGTCCTGATTCCGCATGCATGTTTAAAGTTAAATGCTCTGTTGAATCAGGGCCCAAACGGCGGAAAAAAAAAAAAAAAGGCCGCGATCGGCACTCTACCCCCGCGTCATTCTTCGGCGGCAATTCGGCGGCAGGTCCTTCTCTCCAAGAGGGACTGAGGGACCCGCCGCCGAATTGCCACCAAAGAACCGTACGTGCCGCCCCTTTCTGTTGGCCACTCCAAGCACCTGCTTGCTGCGCTGGTGCCTGGAGCCGGCCCTGCTTCTAGCAGCTGCAATAACAGTGGTAAAGAGTAAATATTTAATGCCATAATAACAACAATGTTGTATTCTGCGTGACAAATATGTCCTTGTTAGCATTAGCAATATTAACTAAGCGGAGAGTGTCTTGCAGTTTCTTTAATAGTCACAAAATTAATCAAACGTGTTCAGCAGACTGTCACGCTCGTGGAGAAAATGATTTCTTGTAGATGCTGTCTTTCTCTTTGATGACAAGAGCGGGTTTGGTTTAAACGTGCAGTGACACCGGAACCAGTACCTGGACTTATTGACATTAATGTTCTAAATCTTTGTACATTTCTGTTGCTCTTTCAAGCATTCCTTTTTCCATCCCACATTTCTAAGAGGTATATTCACCTTCACAATCTTCCCTGAATTCATGGGGCTCAGCCTTGCAGAGGAGTAAGATGCTGTAAAGTTTCCCCTTCCCACTACTCACAACTAAGGGCTAGTCTACACTGGCCACGCTAAAAAAACCACCTCCACGATGGGCGTAGCTACTGGCACTTTACAGCGCTGAAACTTGTTGCGCTCAGGGGGGTATTTTTTCACCCCCCTGAGCGAGAAAGTTGCAGTGCTGTAAATTGCCAGTATAGACAAGTCCTAAGATTGTGAGTCAACCATGGGTAGGAGGAGCAGAAGCTGCTCTCCTGAGCACTGGGTGAAGTGGGGTAGGGATAGGGTGACCAAGTGTCCAGTTTTGGACTGGAACACCCGGTTAAAAGGGATCCTGGTGGCTTCGGTCAGCACCACTGACTGGGCGGTTGACTGTCCGGTTGGCGGCACCACCACCATGCCGTGCGGCTCCCGGTTCGGGAAGCAGCCGCCATGTCCGGCTCCTAGCCATAGGGGTGGCCAGGGGAGTCCGTGTGCTGCCCCGCCCCTTGCCCGGAAGCAAAGCTCCCATTGGCTGGGTCAGGGCAGGGGAGGAACTAGCGCGAGCGTGACTCGCGAGCACTTAGCAAGCAGCTGTTGAGGGGTCGCATGGCGCGTGCCTATCCCAATTCTGCCCGGGCTCTTCTCCTCACGCTGCTCATGTGGCTGGGCTTGAGCTGTGGCACGTGTTGTGCGGCGAACCGTGGTCTGTCTGTCACCCCCATTGCCAGCACCCAGCAGTTTGGGGTGTGTGGTGTGTCTGTCACCCTCATCCCCCGTCACTGCATCCCTCCCTGTCTCAAACTCTCTCACCCTCATCCCCCGTCACTGCATCCCTCTCTGTCTCAAACCCCTGCACCCTCATCCCCCATCACTGCCTCCCTCCCCGTCCCAACCCCTGAACTCCCATCCCCCTCACTGCATCCCTCCCTGTCCCAACCCCCCTGAACTCCCATCCCTCTCACTGAATCCCTTCCCATCTCAACCCCCTGCACCCTCATCCCCCATCACTGCCTCCCTCCCCGTCCCAACCCCTGCACCCCCTCACTGCATCCCTTCCCATCCCAACCCCCCCGCAGCCTCATCCCCCTCACTGCTTCCCTTCCCGTCCCAACCTCTCCGTACCCCGATCCCCCTCACTGCATCCCTCCCCTGTCCCAACCCACCCGCACCCCGATCCCCCTCACTGCATCCCTCCCCCATCCCTACCTCTCTGCACCCTCATCCCCCATCACTGCATCCCTCCCTGTCTCAACCCCTCCTCACTCCTGTCCCGTCACTGCATACCTCCCCCATCCCATCCTGTCCTGCCCCCCACACCTACCCCTCCCAGCCCTGTACCCTTGGCCTCTTTCCCTCCCCATCCTCTCTCCTCCACCTGCCCCCTCCCAGCTTTTCCCCTCCAGCCCTTCCCCGCTGGATGATTTAGGCAGCCCCTGGAAAAAGTGTCTCTGTGTAGGCAAGTGTGTGCATGTATGCAGTGTATTTGTGTAAAAGACTGTGTGTCTTTGTGTAGGGAGGTGTGTGTATTGCTGCAGGTGTGTATACCTGTGTGAATAACATTTGCAGCCTAACTCTTTGACTTTTATTCCTTTTGCTGGCTTGCGCACAAAAATATTGATGACATAAAATGTATGTGTATTCATTTCGTAACAAGTTTTTAAAAGAGAAGGGAGTGCGTGAGAGAGGGTGGGGGAGAACAAGCGACGGAGGGAGCGGGGATGAAGTGAGTGGGGTTGGGGCCTGAGGGAAGGGGCGGGGCAGTGGGTGGAGCTTCAGGGAAGGGGCAAGGCAGTGGGCAGGGCAAGGGTATTTGGTTTTCTGGAATTCGAAAGTTGGCAACCCTAGGTAGGGAGTGGCAGGATCACTGACTCAGCCCCCCAACTCACTTTCCAGAGATGGGACAGAGCTGCATCATGAAAAGGGGGTGAAGTAACATTGTCCTCCCCCAGAGCGGGGGAATAATTGTGACTGAGGTTGGTCATGGTTCAGTGCAGCTGAGCATTACCCCAGGAGCCAGTGCAAGGTGAGAGTGTAGCCCACAGTTAGACTGATCCAGATCAAGTCAGTGCAAGGCCGGATTTCCAATTAGAAATGGGTTAAAAGTTAAAAAGTTAATACATACAACTCCCTTGCAGCTGGCCGGGCTCCTGATGCGGGTTGGTGACCGCCCAGCATGTGGGGTTGGAGCAGGGTGAGCATCCGAGTCAGCCCCCCTGGGGGAGATGTGAGCCGCAGCCAGGCAGGGCGACTGCTGATGGTGCTGGGAGCATCCCAGCCCCTTCCCAATCTCGGCCGCCCTGCCACCACCGGGGAGGGACGGAAGACGCTCAGGGACCACTCACCGTGGGGGAGGTACAGTCCTCCCCCTTGCGCCTCGCCTCGGGCAGTTGGGCTGCACCCTGGCTCGTGCTGGGAGCATGGGACATGGCGGAGAGTCTCGTGCCTTCCCAGGGAGGCTGTGTTTATATTTCTTTTTGTTCCATTTTTTTACAGAAAACACGAAGGTCGGCTGTAGGCGGAGGGGGATGCGGAAGATGCTGGGCCTCGGGGCGTGTAAGGTGTGAAGCTGACCCTGAGTCAGTGCCAGTGTTTTTTTTAAGTTTCTGTGGTAACCCTGCAATTACAGCAGATTCCCCATAAAACCACTAACCCTTGAATATAAGACCTGATAGGACGTCAGAGTTTGTACAGGAGCAGATTTAGTTTTAAAATATAGCTTAAAAAATCATGTCATTTGTGTCAAACATCTGTGTCAGATGCATATTTTCTGGGCCATCTAAAGGCCAGTTCAGGAAACTGTATCTAGTAGCTATGTCGTATCTCCCTGCAGGATCAAAGCACCATGTTCCACTATGCACTAAATAAATTATGGAGAGACTGCTGGGAAAAAAAACAGGGTCACTAGGGTTCTCTCTGAAAGTTTTGTCTGTGAGTTAATAGTTCCCACTAGCTCAAAACAGCAGATGCAACCAGCTAGACTTAATGTAGACTTTTATGCATACATCAGGTGCCAGGAGAGAGAAAATCTGCAAGAAACTCTTGTGTTGTCTATTGAAATCTGAAGAGCAAAACATCAAAGGCTATTTAAAAAAACTGATCTACAGCTCTGACATGGAATGATCTCTCTGCAGATAAATAGGGGGGTTAAAATAAGCCCCCCAACAAACATATTGGATGGCAGGTGACACATTTTGCAATGTGAAATCAAAGTAAGATTCACCAAATCAAGCACCATTCAGCCAGCAGAGGCTGATATATTGCAAGTTGGGGATTTGATCACCAGAGGACAGAAGATGGTACATCACACAAGGGTTCAACAGTAGACCTGGTCAACATTTTTGAATGATTTTTTAAAATCAGAAAATGGCTTTCTCTTGAAAATGAACTTTTTCATGAAAAATAGTCATCACCGTCAAAACCTTTTGTTTTCTCCAAAAACAATATGTGCGCCTTTGATTTTTTTTTTTCAAAACTTTTGTGAAAATCTTTTTTGAAATGTTGATCTATGTTTTTTCCTTTATCAAAGACCAGGTTTCTTGCAATAATTTTGATAAAATTTTCTAAAAAAAAAAAAAAGGATCTCCCACCTGCCTGCTACCTCCCCCCCAAAAGGAGATCAATTCTGAACACTTTGAAGTGAAAACAGTTTCACAATTGACATTTTTTCCTAAAATAGGTTTTCAACCAGCTCTACTGCACAGGTGGATGGAAGCTTTAAATGGCAATCAGGGCTCCAGGACAGCCCACACAATAGATATAACCCTGGAAACCCACTTATTCAGTGCACCACCCCATCATCATGGCCACACCCCTATTTTGCCAGCTCCGCCCACTTTTTTTATTCATACTGACCATGTGCAAACCTTGTGGGCCATGTGGACCCCTTATGTCTCAGTAATCCTCCGCCCACTGAATTTTTCATGGCCTGATGTCCTCTCTGCTCAACCTATGGCTTCATGTATCCCCAAAAGTCAATGGTTTTTGGAGAGTGGTAGGGGTGAGAGAAAGCTAGCAATGGGCCTTTTCCAAAGCTCTCTTCAGTCAATGTAGAGATCCCCATTTACATCAGCGGTATTTGGATCAAGGTGTAAAGCCACCAGCTGAAGTCAGTTTTTCTTTCATATTAGTATTTTCCCCTCATATTCCTCTCTCTTTGAAATCTACAAAACCGCAGCACATGAGAGATATCGGTCGAAGCGGCTAGCCTCCCCTTAAATCAGCAGGCTCTCCACTGAAAACAGCCATGTCATCAAATTACCTGGGCAAGGGAAGCCTTTTTAGAGAAGGGAGAGGAACAATTCAGGCAGTTGATTGCTATGGCTGGAAGAAGTTTTTTTTTTTTTTTTTTTTCCCCCAGGATGCAATTGTAGAGAAACACAGAGGAGAAGCAGAGGAGAATGTTGTTCTGATAAAAATTGTACATTGGTGCAGAGAAAAGACAACTCTGACTCCCTTAACATGAATATATATTTGATATTGGACTGTTCCGTTCATCAGATTGCCTGACTGAATGAACAATTGTGCTGTCCCCAGCGTCAACCCCGAGGGCAGGAGGGAACCTTGATTTGCTTCCTTTAATTTGAAATATAAAATTGATCTCTCTCTCGCTCTCGCGCTCTCTCGCTCTCTCATGCACACACAAAAACACACAGACACTTTTTAACTTATTGGTTTATATACACTTGGAAGAGAGAGAGCATGGTCTTGTGGTTAAGGCCTAGGAGACACTATTGTTAGAGTCTGTGATAGACTCTACATCTAACTTCCAGGGTGATCTTGGTCAGCACCTTGGTGCCTCAGTTTCTGCTTTTGTAACCCCAAGCTCACAGCTAGCTGCAAATTAAGCTGTGGGGCAGTTCAGCTCCCATTTAAGCTGAGCCTCAGGGGAGTGGAAAGGGGGCTTAGAATTGTCTGTTCTACTCCCACCGTGGGTCCTGCACCAAATAAATCTAGCTATTGTGCCCTGAGGAGAGGATGAGAGAGGGAAAGATTTTAGTCATGTCATGTGATGCACTACTAGAAAGTGCTTGGCTATCATGGTGATGAGGGCAGACTCAGAACATGAGCAGAAGAGACTAAAAACACAGCTTGGCCATACATGAGGCTCTTGCCTTCTCCTCTTAAAACGGAAAGGTATCTTGAACAAAATGCTAATCTTTAAAACCCCGTGTTTTAAATTGTGGTGCGGTGTGAGGTCACCATTGTTTGCACTTTCATTACCATCCTTTTCTCTTAGCCTGGCTGTTTTTGAGAAACTAACCAACCTATTTAGCATCAGAAGAGTTCTGCCTAGAGTCACAACTTCTCCCACAAGTCCCGAGGCAAACAGATTAGCTGTCCCTTGGAAGACAAAGAAAAAAATGTTAGAGACCTTTTCTGTTAGGCCATGTGTGATAAATGAAAGGGCTGGGGAGTAGGGGGAGCTCCCTTTTATTGACATCCAGCCAGCCAGTTAGCTATAAAGCCACTGTTAGTAGCTGTTCTCTACTTGCTTTACCTGTAAAGGGTTAAAAAGTCCATAGGTAAAAGGAAGGGAGTGGGCACCTGACAAAAAGAGCCAATGGGAAGGCTAGAACTTTTAGAAATTGGGAAAAAACTTCCAATTGTGTGTCTGTGTTGTTCTCCCGGAGAGCAGAGACAGGGCTGGAACTATGCTGTAAAAAGCTTTTTGCCAGGTATGAAAATCATCAGATCATACCGACAAACTACTCACTTGAAACCCCAGATATGTAAGTAGCTCAGGAAATGTCTAGGAAGATGTGATTAGGTTTATCTCTTTTATTTCTTTATGGCTTGTGGACTCCTCTGTGCTAACCCCAGGTGCTTTTGTTTTGCCTGTAACGTTTAAACTGGACCTCAAGAAGCTATCTTGATGCTTAATCCTTGTAATTGTTTTTTTTTTTAATCTAGCAAAAAGCCTAAATTCCAGATATATTTTCTTCCTTTTTGTTTTTAATAAAATTTACCTTTTTTTAGAACACGATTGGATTTGTGTGTCCCTAAGAGGTTTGTGAACATATTGTTTAATTAGTTGGTGGCAATAGCTGATTTCCCTTGTTTTCTTTCTCAACTCTTCCCTGGAGGGGGGTGAAAGAGCTTGAGGGTACCCCACAGGAAGGAATTCCCCAGTGCGCCTTCGTGGGTTCTCAAAGGGGTTTTTGCACTTGGGTGGTGGCAGCATCTATCAATCCAAGGTCAGAGAGAAGCTATAACCTTGGGAGTTTAATACAAGCCTGGAGTGGCCAGTATTAATTTTTAGAATCCTTGCGGGTCCTCACCTTCTGCACTTAAAGTGCCAGACTGGGGAATCAGCCTTGACACCATGACAACCTACACTACCACTTATGTCGGCAAAAGTTATGTCGCTCATGGGTGTGAACCCCCTACCGTCCCCCATCCCCCCGAGCAACATAAATTCCACCGGCATAAGTGGTAGTGTGCACAGTGCTATGTCGGCAGAAGAGCTTCTCCTGCCAACATAGCCACCGCCGCTTGTTGGAGGTGGTTTAATTATGTCGATGGAAGAGCTCTCTCCAATTGGCATGGAGCGGCTACATGAGAGATCTTACAGAGGTGCAGCTGCATTGGTACAGCTGTGCCGCTGTAAGGTCTCTAGTGTAGCCATAGCCTTAGTTTGAGAACACCCACAAAATGTTTTGTCAGTGTGTCTCCTGCCCCACAGCTCACAGAAAGAATGAGAGTCCCCTTCAGAGTGCATGCGCCCAGTGCAGGTAGAAATGCCGGGTGCCAGGTCCATAGTAGTATAAATCAGTGTAGGTCCAGCGAAGGCAATGATATGTGACCGTTTGCACCATCAGAAGTTTTGTCTCCCAGTGGGACTGGTCCTCTCCTCACCTGTGTAACTCAATGGGACTCCACTCCTATGCACAATTTTTTCCCCATCAGTGGCGTTACGCCTATGTAAAATGGATGCAACAGAATGGGTGACTCAGGACCAATGGCTTCAGTGGGGATATTCCTGGTTTGCATTGATGTAAGTCAGAGAAGAATCAGGACCAAAAACTTTAAGAGTAAGAACATGACAGGCATCCAGGCTAGTTACTAATAGCCTCATATCATGGATATGTTCCACTTTACTCTGGCAGAGGATCTATTTCCTGGTGGGATTGATCCTCCCTTTATTGATTTATACACTGGCCATGAGTAAATTTAGACT
>NC_048308.1:5402974-5500209 GCF_013100865.1 Trachemys scripta elegans | reverse complement strand
TGTAGTCCACGAAAGCTTATGCTCTAATAAATTTGTTAGTCTCTAAGGTGCCACAAGTACTCCTGTTCTTTTTGCGGATACAGACTAACACGGCTACCACTCTGAAAGCTATATTTCTTTTAGTCAAGTTATTCTGCATTAACACTGTTGAAAATGATCAGAATCTGGCTGTGTCTCCTTGTTTTCTCAATGGCTCTTCGCCTCAAAACACTTACAATGAATATACAGTAAAGTATCCCTAGGAATTTTTAGTGCAATTTTGTTTAACCTTAAGTTGAATATTCTTTTTTTCTTAGTGATTGACTTTTCATAGGCCATTGGTTGATCACGTAAGACTCTTTCACTATACCTGCACGTTTCAGCATCCTGTTTTCATTTTTATTAATTGTTATTATTAATTATTATTATTATTAATTGTTATTATAGCAGCATCCTGGAAACCTCAGCTGAGATCACCTCCTAACCCTCAGTTCTGTCCCTTAGACTATACTGTACATTTTACTAAAACTCTCACTTAAGTCCCCATTCAAGTTTATTATTTTTGAGAAAATATTTCTCTGGGCCTCAGTTTTTTAATCCATTCTTGAAATCCATGAGACAGTCTCCAACCTGAGTACTACCATGGTTATCAATCATAGCCCAGAAGGATGATGGCTTTGAGATTATTGCCATGTCAAAGCATCTGGGTCCCTGGCTGAGGCAGGATCTTTGATGTCTGCTCCATTTTCTTTTTAATGGACTTTTGATAGCACTCTTAATACATATTAGCTTTACAACTCCCTAGTCAACTGCTGGAAAGGATGTCATTTGGCAATTTATTTTTCTGCTGCCCTTACACAATATTTCCCCCCTATTATGAAAGCTACAATAAACTCCCTTTTCTAGAGGTATTTGTCTTGACTTGATAGACCCTAACAAAAAACGCCACAGGTTTTCAAATATTTAGCTTGGGATCACCCATAATAAATTGCTATTTTATTCACTGTCCTTCTGTGCTGTTCCCTCATGTTTTCATCTTTCTGTTCATACTTGCTTTTTGCCTCACTTCAGTTTGTGTGAGGATGGGGTGGGGGATAGGGGAGAAGATTAGGATAGATGGGGAAAATGGAATTTAAAGTAGCTGATTCCAAGACTGAAGGTAAGGGTGTTATATCCATAGCCTATAATCTTATCACTTATCAGAGAGACAACGGTAGTAACACCATAGTTAAAGCTGCGCTGAGATTTGCAATTAGAGCAGGGCTAAAATCCCGCTGTTTGACACTTTAATTATTGAATTTTGTCCCTAACCACATAAGATCAACTATTGAAAAAATGCAGTTAAATATTCCAGCATCCCATTGATTTTAGTGGCGTCTAGATTAAAGGAGCAACAAAGGCAGTCGATAAACCGCCATTTATGGACAATTCGTTAGAAAGAACAAAAAAATAAAAAGCCCTTAAAATGTAAATGTACCTCCAAATAATGAAGGGAGCTAGGCATTTCTGAGGAACAAGAGCTGTCTTCTAGTGAAGTGCAAGAAATGGCATGCTTTGCTCCTGTATACTCCGCCCATTGCTAACGTCTCTTCCCTCCATCCTGAGAGCAATCTGTATTTCGAGGGATTATTTGTTCACTGCTCCTTAAGCGGTTAATTAAGCTGTAATTTCTGTTCTATTGCAAGTATTTAACGGGGCTTGAAATTAACTCTGTCACTAAGCTAAGGCCAGCCAGATGCTACCTGAAGCGTCTGGCTGTCACTTCCATTTGTCTCTTAAGAAATTGCCATGTCAGAGTCTGAGGCCATGCAAACGGAGGGAAGGCTACAAGTGAGACATTTCTTGCAACGTTAGGAAGATGTTAAAGTCAGGAAAGCAGACATGAATGTACTGATGAGTTTACAACACCCACTGATGAAGGCCAGGGAAAGGGTTAATTATAATTTCCTGAGCAACTGCTCTGATATAGGTTTCTGACCATCAGTCAAGGATTGACCGAGAACTGTCCTATGAAAAGGAGATTGACTGAGCTCAGCTACAGTGCTTGAGAGTCTTGAGGGACAAGAGTGAGAACTTTTTTTTCTGAGTTCCGAGGTAACCTTTGAACCAGACCCTACCTAGGAAGAGACCCTGGCTGGTGTTGATTGCCACTAGAGTGGAAAGAAGTTTTGTGAGTTCACCATGCTCCAAGGAGCCTTTTATCATCATTCATCTTAAATCCCCAAACCTGTTCACTGTTTCCCTGATCTGACCCAGCTGTCTTCTTATCTGTTCCCCTGTGTATCTTAGAGTCAGGCTGACTTGTCGACTGGCACAGACACATATTTTTTTCTTTAATCCCAGTTAGCCCTGCAAAGCCAGCACATGTGTAATAGTCAGTTGAGTTTTGTTCTGCCTTGTGTATCACCAGTAAAAGTCTCATCTCAGTTCCCTTGCCTTTCTCTATTGAAAGGTATGTACCATCTCATTAATGTTTGCTATTGTCTGGAATCTCTTTTGTGATTGTCTTTAGTGGTTAGTGTCTGTGTGCGATCACGCAGGGAGTTCGTCCTGGCACAGAAATGCCATAGCATAATGCCTCCAGAGAGGAATCAATGGATTATTGGCTGCTTCTTTACTAACTCTTAGGGCTGGTCCACACTTAGTCCGGACTTCGGACTAAGGTACGCAAATTCAGCTACGTTAATAACGTAGCTGAATTCGAAGTACCTTACTCCGGACTTACCGCAGTCCAGACGCGGCTGGAAGTCTCCCCCCGTCGACGCCGCGTACTCCTCTCGGCGAGCTGGAGTACCGGCGCCGACTGTGAGCACTTCCGGGATCGATCCCAGAACATCGATGGCGTGCCGCCGGACCAGCCGGTAAGTGAAGACTAGGCCTTAATTACGTGGTCTACCAGAGCACAGGAAATGGAACTGTGCAACCCGAGACTTCCAGATACAGAAACATTCACAGATACTCTTTGTGGTGGGTTATAAAGAAAAATAAATAGCCAGTTTGATAAAAAATAGCTAATATTTTAACAGCTGTACCTGAGCAGATGTGATAACTCATCAAGAAAGAGCAATCATACAGCACGGCCCATATTGTTTTTTATTTGTGTTACCATAGCACCTTGGAAACCTTAGTCATGAATCTGGACCGCGTTGTGTTAGGTGCTGTACAAACACAGAGCCAAAGGATGGTTCTTGCCCTATAGAGATTACAATCAAAGTCTCCTGTTCTTTGCTCTCTGTTCCTGTTAGTCCATTTTCAACACAATTACAACACCATTGACTTTGAGTGTTCATTACAATTGCTCAAGAAATGGCAGCTTTTTATGGGAATTTTTTAATCATTTTTTTTCAACCTCCGTCATTATTTTCATTTGCAATGGGAAAAAAACAACCAGAATTAAAAGAAATCAGTTTTTGAAAACCATTTTCATTAGAAAATGCATTTTTGTATATTTTAATTTTCTTAACATTGGAAAAAAATATCAAAAACTAATATATTTTTTTACCAAAAATTGGAAAAAATGTGTGTGGTTTTTTCTATGAAAAATTGGAATTTTTGCACCAAAATGAGATTTTGCCATGGACTTTTCATTGTATTCATCTTCTTATTATGAGTCATGCCTGCTGTGGGAATGCTTAAGGAATGCTTAACCCAGAATGGGGCCCCATTGTGTTCGTGCAGCACTAACACTTTTCATAAAAAAATGTCAATTAAAAAAATCAATCGATGCTACCGCTTACAGCAAGGCTGAATTTGGCCCAACATTTCCTTCTTTTTCTCCCAGTGTCATGCCTTTGCTCATGCTACCATTTTCCAGCTGAAACACTCTTTCCTTGCCTGTTCCAAGTGACTTCAAATATCTTCTACAAATGCCTTTATATCTTCTACCTTCTCACTGTCACGATCTATCCCACTCTGCTGCCTGATCAGTAAATGAGACAAACAATAAAGATATGTGTAAAACAAAACAATTTATGCAATCAGCGCTCTGTGGGAAAAAAAAAAAAGCATTGTTTACTGTCATCTCTTCTTCCTTACCTGTCCTCTTAGCCATGATGGTCCATTATGAAGTAATGATGGGAGAGATTGAAATAGATTAGGACTGTTTAGTTTAGAGAGAAGGAGAATTAAAGGAGACATGGTATATGCATGTGAGGTATGGGGAAGATAAATCAGACACTTCTCTCTACACTCTTTCATAATCCAAGAACAAGGGGACTATTCAGGGCAGTAGATTTAAAGCTTTCATTACCATTAAAAAATAAATAAATCATGGAACCACAAGGAAAACACTCTGACTAGGGAATCCCTCATTCATAGGCCTCTATTTAACTCTGTGTGGAGGAACTCCTTGTTTATATTTCAGACGCGGTTTGGAGATGAAAGGGAACTGGTGTCTGGGATACTGTTAGATTCTCTCGCACAATCCACTTGGCTGAGACAGGAGCCTGCAAACTTAATAGTTTTGGGCTGTGTCTACACTGCACACCTTACAACAGCGTGGCTGTGACACTCCAGCCATACCACTGTAAGGTGCGCTGTGTAGCCACCTCCAACGAGGGGTGGTAGCTTCGTCGCCGTGGTTTTTTTCACACTCCTGAACGACAAAAGTTTTAACGACAAAAGTGCCAGTGTAGACATAGCCTTATTCCATTGTTTTGCCAGCTGGCCAGACTACAAAATGCCTGCAGTAGTGTTACTTTTTCTTCTGCTCACAAATCTCCTCACTTGTACATCTGAACCACTTTACCTGATTCCAAATATGTCAGTGCTCTTTCAGTGAAGAAAAAGCCCTTAAACTATCCTACTAAGATACAGGAAGAGCAGCTGCTAAGAACCAATTACAAAGGAAACATCTATTTAGGCTGCAAAAACTCTCGTGATTCTATCATGGCTCTTGTGATTTTTGTGTATTTTTTAAAGCCCCAGCTCCTGGAATCACATCAGTACGTTTCTAGCCTGCACAGAAAAGTTTGGAAATGTGAAGAGAGAGCGCACTAAAAGCTCAGGGGTCAGAAAACAAATAAAAAGAACTCATTTTCTTTTAAAAATCTCATGATTCTTAAAGCGATCTCATGATTTTGGGGGACTGATTCCTGATTTTTGAACAGTTGAGGTTCTAGTCTAGATGCGATAAATCGACCCCCGAGCGCTCTCCTGTCGACTCCTGTACTCCAGCAGGCAGAGTCGATGGGAGAGCATCAGCCGTCGATTTGCTGCAGTGAAGACACCGCGGTGAGTAGATCTAAGTACGTCGACTTCAGCTACGTTATTCATGTAGCTTAAGTTGCGTAACTTAGATCAATTTCCCCCCCTCCCAGTGTAGACCAGGGCTGAGTCACACTTGTGTAAATCTAGAGTTAGTCTATACAGTGAGCTGAGATACTACAGTTTTTCACCGATGTACCGTGAGAGAAGAATACAACTCATTCTTTTTTACGTACACACTTTTTACATGTAAAGCATCATGAATATTTATAACACTGTATAAGTAATAATAGTACAGAGCACTTACATAGAACTGCTTTATATTTTTCGCATGAAAGATGTATAAATATGCCCATACATGCTGTAAACATGACACACACTATTAGATTTCAGTGTTGGCACCTCAGCATTTCAGATCTCTTTTGGAAAACTACATGGCTTTCTGAGAACTCCTGTTATTTGTCCCATCTCCTGGGCTCGCATTACACAGTAAATGCAGCCAGAAAGTTTCAAAGGCAAAAGTATGAATTCAACTGACCAAAATGTTTTGTTCTTGTCTTAACAATTTGACAACTGGAAGCTCAATCAGCAATGATCCAGGTTTGTTGCTTTTTTTTTTTCCTTTTTGTCGCTGGCCTCCAATTATACACCTATAATGTATATTCCCCAGCTATTAAGGACCCATGTGTACAATTCACAGTGATATGCCAAATGAGAAAAAGTAAAGGCAGGCAGGCAGTTCTTTCCTTCATCTATTTGACAAGAACAAAGGAGATAGCAGGAGATTATGTGCAAAGGAGATTTTAACTGCAAAGTACAATCTCCATAACCAATCTTAAAATAACACCTCAAATGCACCAGGGAGACAATTCAAATCCTGCCTGAATAATCAGGAGCTTTTTTTAAACAAGTGTTATCTAATGATCCCCCACCCCCGCAGATTATCTGACCTTCCTAAGTGATGATCTTTGGGTTTCCCTGCCTAGCTCAAGATGCAGATAAGAAAGGTGCCTTCATTTACTAATTTTCTATTAGCATTAGATGCCGTTCAGCAGCAGGGTGTCAGTTGGATTAGATACAGGTCTGATAATACCAGACGTATTGCAGCTGAAGTCCAGATCTTTATTTCATGTTGAATAAAGCCCATTTTTTCCCCTCTCACTTTTAATATGAAGCAGAACCTTGTAGATAAAGTGCAAACTAGCAGGTGCAGTTTTGTGCTGCTTGCTGCAAAAGGATCCAGCAAGAGGTTTGACTCTCATTCATCTCTGAAGGAGCAAAAATGTTCTTTGCAGCCCTGTGCAGTCATACTCAAAACATGCCAAGGAGTGCTTCCTCTGCAGAAGGGGACAGAAATGGCATATGACAATGGCAAATAATCACAGACGGTCATTTGCTACCCGCACTGGAAAAGGAACTCAGAATAAAGCAGGGCTGCTTTAAGGCATAGGAAGGGGGGTTAAAATAAAGGGCAGAGAGAGAGATTGTAGCACCTCCTCCTTTGCTAATAGGTCTTCCTCCTTTCCCTGGCTTGGGTCAGAAGCAGTCCTCCACAGCGCCCCCTCTGACTTGGCTGCTGTGGTGAGATCGCCCCCTGCTGTTTCACTCTTCTATAACCACTTCACATAGCCAGCCATTATGGACTGTTGGATCATGTGGTGACATCTGAATCTCAGCTTTTAATTATAAGAGAAAATGTTTCTAGTCCTCATGGTTCTGTGACTGATGTAGCCAAGTATAACCATGTCTTCCTGAGTCTGGAGAGAGCCTGAAAGAGGAGGTCTATGTGGTATGCTGCCCCATGCATCTCAGTGGGTTAACGCTGAAACATGATGCTCCAGAGGGTGAGTTCTCCATCACCACCACAGACACACACCCCCACACACGTCCCTATCTTGTGATGCAGTCATCATGGGGCTTCACATACACAGTCTTCTGTTCAGGCAGTTGGGGATTGAGTCCTCCCTTCTCAAGAGTGGTCCCCATCCTGCCTAAGAAAAAGGGAGAAGTGCTCCAGGGAGGGGGAGGAATCATTCTGCCCAGAGAGGAGTGATGGTGAGCTCCTTGCCAACCCAGCAGTCATCTCATATGTCCTGAGTAAGTAGGGGCTGGGCATGGGGTTGGTTAGAGTGGTCCTATGGGGACCCCGATGCGGGGGTATGCAAAGGACCTGGCATATGAGCCCTTATTATGGTCCAGGAATAAAATATATCAGGCTTTCCCATGCAATGGGGACTGGACATGTCTTGGTGAGGCCTGACTCTCTTGCCTTGTGCATAGAATGAATTGGGCTACCGCCCACGTTTTTGAATGTGACCTATTGACCAATGATACGTACTTGCTGTCTGGGCCTAGGAACCAGAGTGTTAATTAATTGGCTCTGACTCAACATTTGACCAATATTTTAAAACTTGTACGTACAGCACCGAATCACATATCGGTGAGTGAGTCAGCACAGTATCTGCTACATGATTTCCCTTCGATATATTGGAACTAAAGCATCTTTTTTAAGAAAAAGAAAAGATGGACTCCATTACCCTGAAAGTGGCATAGGAGGGGGATTGAGCAAAGAGCAAAGATTGAACAATACTTGGAAGGGGAAGGCACTGTCATGTAAAAGACTGGTAGGCTGACCTAGAAAATGCTTTTTCTGAATGTCTTATTTATAACTGACTTTCCTGGGATATAGGACGAACCGGTCTCCTATAGAAATGAGAACACTGATGTGCGATGGATGGCGAAACCCAGGTGCTGGGCCTGCGATGTTGAAAATGAGGTGGTGTAGTAGTCCAGATTTTGTTACTGCTAAGTGCTTGTTTGCTTGTTGCTTGCCCACAGTCTGGGTAGGTTTTACATGTAGTTTGGTATCATTGTTGCGACATGTATCCAACGTATCCTGCCATGGAGTCCCAAGCTGGCAGGGAAAACGGACTCAGAGGTAATTTCAGCACATCTGGTGACAGTCCCAAGGTGATCCCTGTGACTGAACCCATCAACTGCTTACAAAGAATCAAAGTGAACCACCAAGCAGCTTTGCAAGCCAGCATTAACTGTCATTGCCTTGATTCATGTCCCATGTTTCCTCTTTGCTACATATGTCAGGAAATTAAATGTAAAAATACTATCGGTTATAGATGAAATAAAGTGGTGTGTTTACAAAGAGGAATTGGAGTTTTAGGCCCCATTTCAACAAGGTAGCTAATCACAGGCATAACTTTAAGCACATGAGTCTATGGGACAATGTATGTGAGTAAGTTTATATACGTGCTTAAGCATGTTGCTGAATGAGGGCCTTAGTGAATTTGAATTATGGTCTTGCAGATGAGGCACTGACTAGGATTCAGAAACTCTGGGTTCAGCTCATTGCACTTAGCATAGACTCCCCAGGTGATCTGGGCAAATCAGTTAAGTCCTGATCCAACTCCTGTTGAAGTTAATCAGAGTCTTTCCATTGCAGAGTCCAGTGAGCGCTGGTTTGTGGCCTTATTCGGTGTGTGCCACAGCTTTCCATATGGAAAAATGAGCACAATAATATTCTATATTTTACAGGGGGAGTGAGGATATATTCAGATAATATTAAAAAGAGTTTTAAAAGAGCTGGCTGAGAAGCTCACTGGACTGTTAATGTTGATTTTCAATAAGTCTTGGAACATTGAGGAAATTCCAGAAGACTGGAAGAAAAATAATGTTGTACCAATATTTGAAAAGGGTAAATGGGATGATCTGAGTAATTATAGGCAAGTCAGTCTGATATCGATCTCAGACAAGATAGCTGCTGATACAAGACTCGATTAATAAAGAATTAAAGGAGGGTAGTATAATTAATGCCAATCAACATGGGTTTGTGGAAAATAGAATCTGTCAAACTAATTTGATTTCTTTTTTTGATATTTTTTAAATTACAAGTTTGATTGATAAAGGTAATAGTGTTGATGTAATATACATCAACTTTTGTAAGGCACGTGACTTGCTACCGCATGACATTTTGATTCAAAAACTAGAAAGATATAAAATTAACCTGGATCACATTAAATGAGTAACTGTAGATCATCACCTAATGGGTGTGTTTATAGTCGGGTCTCATAAGGATCAATTCTTGACTCTGTTATTTAACATTTTGATTATTGGCTTAGAAGTAAACATAAAAGCATCACTGATCAAGTTTGCAGATGGCACAAAAACTGGGGGAGTGGTAAAGAAAGCAGAGGATAAGTCATTAATACAGTGCAATCTGGATCACTTGGTAAGCTTGGCACAAGCAAACAATATGCATTTTAATATGGCTAAAGTAAAGGTATACGTTGAGGAACAAAGATGTAGGTCATACTTACAAGATTCGGAACGCTATCCCAGGAATCAGTGACTCTGAAAAAGATTTGGTATTCATGGTGGTACTTGAGCTCCCAGTGTGATGCTGTGGCCAAAAGGGCTAATGCAATAATTGGATACATAAACCGCGAAATTTTTGAGTAGAAATAGAGAGTTTATTTTAGTTCTGTATTTGGCATGGGCATGGCCACTGCTGGAATACGGTGTCTAGTTCTGGTGTCTACTGTAGTCAATAGAAAGACAACCATTTACTTCAGTGGGCTTTGAATCGGGCCCTAACTGGGTGCACTCTGGCCCTGCTTCAGAAAGCATTTAAGCATATGCTTAACTTTCAGCACGTGCTTAGGTGCTAATAAAGTCAGTGCCAAACTACATTCTCAGCCCTGATTAACCATGTGCCTAAGTGCTGTGCTGAAAGTTTAATGTGTGCTTAAATTCTTGAGCATGTTTTTAAAGGTTTTGCTGAATTGGGGCCTATGTGTTGTTTCTTTACTGGATTATATTTCAATGTTTCATTTACTAACACTAAACATATACAGAACAGATATAGCTCAGAGAGATGATTCACTAGACTATTGATAATCATTGGACTAACATAACAGAAGACTGGTTTGGAACTGGGATACTTTCAAGGCAATAATGTGGGCGTAATCTCATTTCAGGAGATACAAATGTCTAATCCTGGAGCCTCACAGCTTCTGTTCTTTTAACTGGAGAAATGAATGAACCATGTAGAATGGAAACCTGTTTAATTAGGCAGTGATGTCTTTTCTCATTTCAGGTTGAGCCATTCCAGCCTTAGTACAATTCAGTTTTAAGTGGAGAAGCAGATTCCTGTGTTTGGATGTATAGAAGTTAAATACTATTCCAGTTAGTGATCAGTCAGGTAATAGATACTGGCCTGTTACCTTAAAGCCCCAAGCCTTCAAAATCAAAGTGATTGTTAATTATAAGGGAATGCCAATCAAGCACGTACATACCTATTGATCGCTTCTCCGTGGTTTTGTAGTCTCTGGCAGGAATAATAATGTTCTGCCCCAGAAGGACAAAGGGATGGTAAGGTGTAAGAATTGCAATCAGGTGGAGCAGCTAGTAAGGCATGTGAATTGGACTTCAGGTACAACATGATGAAGTTAAAAAGCTTCCTTTCCCTTGTGCAATAGTTAACACTGTGAGTGGTTTGATGGTAATTAATGAAGTAGAATTTCCCTTGCTACCCTGGGAAAGTTGGTTTCCCCTGAAGAGTGCTGATCTTTGAGTACTTTATCAGGGTAAGACCTCCAACCTGGTGGGCTAGACCAAGGCTAGACCAAGGCAGAAGAGAATTGCACATGCTTTTCCCTCCGTGGAGAGGATGAGAGAACAAACAACATCTGACAGATGTGCAGTCACTTTGCTTTTCACCCTGCTAGAAGGTGCTCAGATACTATAATCATACTATACCATACTATCTAGGAACCTATATAGCAGGAATTGGCAACCTTTGGCACACGGCCCGCCAGGGTAAGCACATCCCTCGGCCTGCACTGCTTCCTGCAGCCCCCATTGGCCTGGAGCGGCAAACTGTGGTCAGTGGGAGTTGCGATCGGCCGAACCTGCGGACGCGGCAGGTAAACAAACCGGCCCGGCCTGCCAGGGGCTTTCCCTGGCAAGCCGCGTGCTAAAGGTTGCCGATCCCTGCTATAGAGAATAGAATAGAATCTTCATTGCCAGAAGTAGATACTCTCACTGCTCTGTTCTGTTTGATTAGCATTAGAAACAGCAGGACTCTTTGTGACAAAGGTGCTCTTTAATAATGATTAATATTGCATCTGGAACTATTACTAGTGTAGTGTTTATGTACCATATATGGGAATGGATATTTCACTCAGAAATCTATCCAGGTAGGGGGAGGAAGAAGGAGGCCCTTTCTAATAATCACCTTGCAGTTTACTCTTAATGGCCATTGAGAGACAATGTCAGAGTAGCTCTTCTCCTTTGGGGAGAAACTAGCCCCCTCACTTGTGGCGCTCCACAAGGATAAATTATCTTCTCTGGTCCTATTCAACTTCTATATGCAGCCCCTAGGTGAACTGATCAGATGGCTTAGGCTCAAGTGCTAGCAATATGTAGATGACACATAGCTCTACCTATCCTTCACCCAGGGCCGGTTCTAGCTTTTTTGCCGCCCCAAGCAAAAAAAAAAAAAGGCGGCCAGACTGCTGAAGCAAAAAAAAAACAAAACCGGCAGCTGCAGGGAGCGCGTGGAGGGCGGTCAAGGCGGCTCACTCACAGGGGGGTGAAGGGCGAGAGGGGCTTCCTCCTCCGGCCTTGGGATGCCTCTCCTGGCCAGGCAGGCAGAGCCCCCGGGGGCTGCAAGAGGCGCTGGCTCAGCCGCTCCTTTAAAGGCGGCTCTGCTGGGCCGGGCTCAGAGCGGTGTGGGAGGCAGAGGCCGGTGCAGCTGGCGGGGAGTGGCGCATCCCGGGGAGCCCGGCGGCACGGTGAGTGGCAGGGATTGCTAGTTCCTGCCCTCCCGGGCTGGGGTCTGTGCCTCTGCAAGGCTGGGCTGGGACTGGCGGAGCGCGGGGAGCCGGCCGGGGGCTCCAGAGCTGCCAAAGCAAAAAAAAAACAAACACGGCAGGGCGGCCGGAATGCCGTCCCTTACAATGTGCCGCCCCAGGCACATGCTTTCTCGTCTGGTGCCTGGAGCCGGCCCTGCCTTCACCAGATACAATCACACCACTGCCACCAAGATGGCCCCGTACCTGGATGAGCTCACCTTTTGGATGGGCCCAGGATATCTGAAAGACCATCCATGGTTTTGGGACAACGATCATGGTCGTCAACTACTCTCCTCTGACCCAATGAAACTCTCAGCAATGATCTCTAACTTGAGTTTGTGGGTAGTCCTCAGACTATAATCACTGCCTGGCAGCTTGCTGATACCAGTGGGGGGGTATAGGTGGGGTGGACCCTTTCTAACCACAGTCACTGGCCATGAAGCTCCCAATTGGAAGAGACATCTGGCCTCCCCTGTTGGCTCAAGTTCACTATTCAAGACAGAAGGAGGCACAGGAAGTTGTCTGGCAACTAAATGAATCCCTGGCTGGCCCAGTGGACCCTGCCTGGTTCTTGAGCCTAGGTTTGTTCCTTTTTCCCTCCTGACTGTCAGGTTTCTGCCCTCCTGCCATGTTCCAGATCCCTGCTTCTGTGCCCCACACCTGGCTACTGATCCTGGCTCCAACCCTTGGCTTGAGTCTTGTCTCTGACTCCAGCTCTGACCTCTGGTTCCTGGCTCATGACTAAGGCTAAGATTATGTCACGGAGGTGGCAGAAGTCGCGGAATCGGTGACTTCCAGTGACCTCCGTGACGTTGGGGGCCCCTGCAGCAGCCCCAGCCTCCCCCGCGACTAACCAGCCACCGCCACCGGTGGTGACCCTTGAGCTGCCCAGCTGCCACTACTGCCAGAACTGCCGGCCCCCCCGCTTGCAGCTCCCAGCGGCAACAGCAGAGGGACCCCAGAGCTGCTCAGTGGCCCCAGGGGAGAGGGGTGTCACCCTGCAGATCCCCAGCCACCGCGAGTACCCGGCCCACCCCGCAGCTCCCAGCCGGCGCCGGCAACAGAGGGACCTCGGAGCTGCTCAGTGACTGGGGGGCACGGGGGCTCCCAGAGCTCCCCTGCTGCCACAGGCCTGACAGACCCCACAGCAGTCTGTGCAGGGGGCAGAACTTTCTTCTGGGGGCCAGTCCAAATTAAGCTTCCACAAGAACTAAGGACCATTACACACTTTACCACCTTCAGCTCCAAGTGCAAGGTACATTTCTTTGACCTTGCCTTCGTTAACATAAACACATAGCAACGAGTATGTTAGCATTTTTTTTTTTAAATCATGTAATCAAAACAAGACACTCCACTGCATGTGCTTCTCCTTCTGGGAAGCGGATGAGAGAACAAACAGCATATGACAGATGTGCCGTCACATTGCTTAATGCACTGCCGGAAGGGGCTCGTAGTATGAAAACCTATATAGACTAGAAGAGGAAAGCCTGTTTAACTTAGCTTGTAGTGATGTGTATGATTAGATGAGACTAAATATATAATTAGTCTGCTTGATTCTAAATTTGATTTTCTCTAATATGTTGTCCCCCAAATGCTAAATAAAAATATGTTGTTTTAAGAAGGCTGTTGGTCACTATCATTGGTCATACGTCTCCACAGGGAGGAAATGTCAGTGCTTGAAACCCAGCCAGACCTGCAGGGTAATAAGTGGGCAGTTAATCTGAGTCCAGTTCTGGGGTGGAAGGCTAGTGAGATTCCACTCCAGAGAGGTAAGGGCATGAGGCTAAACACCAGAAGTGGCTGCACTCAGAGGCAAAAATGGTTACGGAGGTGCAACTAGCCCTATAACTGTGACCCTGTTATAACCGGTTGATTAACTCCTCCCTCATCATTTAAAAGGAACAAGCACATTTCCTGTGCTAATCTATTCACCACATACTCGATTCAGAAACATGGCCATCTAGTGGCTGCACTGACACAGATTTTCTTCCTTTAAAGACTGTAACAGATAAGATCCTTTGTATCTAGAATACTTACAGCAAACGTTGTTCAAAGGAATTTACTCATCAACCACCTGTTTTAAAACAAAGTTTATCACCAGGTTGGGCTGGGACACACTGCCCCAGATCTTCAGCTGGTATCAGTCAACATTGCTCGCTTGACATCAATGGAGCGATGCTGATTGACACCCGCTGAGGGAGTGTTGGAGCTGCACCACATTACGTCAGCTGAGGATCAGGTCTGCTGTGCTACACGTTTGGCTCAGTTTGCTGCTCCCAAACAAGTATTTTAAACAGAAGTTTAAGGAAGAAAAAAATAGCTGATCCTACGGCTCTCTAGAAATCCCCCGCTCAGCTCCATTCGCTTGCGGTGGACTGCTTTCAAGTTGTAATTCCTTTAATGGCTACATTTGAATAGGGTGACCAGACAGCAAGTGTGAAAAATTGGGACAGGGGGTGGGGGGTAATAGAAGCCTATAGAAAAAAAAGACCCCAAAATCAGGACTTGCCCTATAAAATTGGGACATCTGTTCACCCTACATTTGAAGCTGATTTTTGCTCCAGATTTAGCTGTTTTGGGGTGGGAGGGGTGGGGGGAGAAGGTGGTCTTCTTTTGTTTTTGATAGCAAATCAAACTTGACAGCAGCTCGGAAAATCTATGAGGAGCTACTGATAGCAATGTGACAGCCAGCTAGGACACAGAGAGGGAGGGGGGAGGGTGAAATGCACATCTGGAGGGAGCTAGGATGTCCAAACACCAAAGGAGAGAAAAAAATTGTAATAAACCTTTCCAGCCACTCTTTGTCGTGATCCTGTCAAATCTCAGAAAATAAGTAGCAATGGGGTGGGTGAAATGACCCCCTTCCCCGTCTGCAAGCAGCCCGGTAAAGTTTGTAAAAAGCCTTGGATGAACAGTGCTATACATGTGTTATAATTATGAATCGAGCTTGGGGGAAATGTGCAAAAAATCATCATTTTTTGTTCTACTTATTAAAATAAGAAATCTCAAGACTGCGGCATAGTTGGGGGAGTGGGGGGAGCAAAGGCAGAAAGAAGCAGGGCGGGGCCTTGGAGGAAGGGGTGGAGTGGGGGCGGGGCCTTGGAGGAAGGGGTGGAGTGGGGGCAGAGCCAGGGGTCGAGCACCCCCCGGCACATTAGAAAGTTGGCGCCTGTGATTCTTATTATTTACATTTACTATTCATTTGTATTGATGTAGTTAGGTAGGACCCCCAGTCCTGGACCAAAGCCCCATTGTGCTAGGGGCTGTGCAAACCCAGAATACATAGATGGTTCCTGCCCCCAAAGCATCTAAGGGCTTGTCTACATGGGGACACTCAGGGTTTGTCTACACTTAAAATCCTACATAGGTAATCCACCTCTGATCTGGCGGGTAGTCTGGACGTACCCTTAGATTGGCTTAACTACGCTGCTCAGAGGCATGGATTTTTCACACCCCTACTTAAACCAACCTAATTTTCTAGGCCTCAGGAAACTTCTCCAAATTAACTTTCAAAGTTAAACTGCATGAAGTCCCTGCGTAGATGTTCTTATTCAGAATTAAAGTGGCCTTAATTTCGTTTAGTTTAATTCACTTTGGAAATGAATTAAGATAAACCAAATTAAGGTAAATTTCATTTTGAATAAGAGCATCCATACAGGGTTTTAATGCAATTTAACTAATCCACTTTACATTCACAACTTTAGTTAATTTGGATTAACTTTCTCAAATGTCCCCATGTAGAGAAACCCTATATATAAGACAAGAGACAACAGGTGGATACAGACAGAAGCGGGGGGAGGGGGGTTATTTGACCCTCTCGTGATGTCCCTAGATGGGTCATGTGTGTGGAATGGATCCAATACTCCTAGCTCTCCATGAACCTCTAGGGCTTGAAGACAGCAGCAGACTCATAAACTTTTTACCTAGTCTAGTCACAAGACCCACACTCAGGCTGGTAATCCTTCAAAAAACTGCCAGCATTTGAGGTGGTGCTAAACATGGTATGACTCAATAGCTGGCAAACAGAAGTAAAGAATCTGAACACTCAGCAATATACAAGAAATCACTTCATAAAGGATTTCAGATTAAAAACAGAAGTGAGCAAGACAAATTTATGTGTCCTATCTCCTAGAACTGGAAGGGACCTTGAAAGGTCATTGAGTCCAACCCCCTGCCTTCACTAGCAGGACCAAGTACTGATTTTGCCCTAGATCCCTAAATGGCCTCTTCAGGGATTGAGATCACAACCCTGGATTTAGCAGGCCAATGCTCAAACCACTGAGCTATCCCTCCCCCCGACAATATAGTGCATTAATGTTTAATGATTTAGGGACACCACTAACAAGTGCTAATATGTAGTGAAGGCAGGAAATATAATTCATTTCCACATAAATATTTTAGCAGACTGGTTATCTTTAGTTGTTTTTTATTATTATTATTGTTGTTATTTTAAACATTTGCTCTCAGTTCTCTAGGGTGGTTTTGATGGAATATCTTTATGGTCTTACACTGTGAAGGAAGCATTATATGGTCTGCCATGATGCCTAGAGGAAATCAACCAGTTAATAGCTTGAAGGGCAAATGGGGTTAATTGTCACTTAATACATCTATTTATAAGTAAAAAAAAAAAAAAAAGATTTTTTGCAGTGCATACATGCAACGGTGCTTTGAGGAATATTGTTTATAATTCCTTTGTGGGACACATTTTTCTTTTGTAACACAGTGGTTGCCATCAAATTGTTGGCAGTTACGATTTGAGTACTTAGCATCAAAGTACGATTTGAAAGTACTTAGCATTAAAGCAATGTCCTGTCTGTCTCTCTTATACACCCTCCCCCCCATTACCATAACATACGATTGTCTCACAATTTTTAATATGATTTATCCTCACAATCCCATAGGAAAGTGCTATTATGCCCATTTTACAGGTGGGGAACTGAGGCACAGCTCCTCAGAGGTATTTAGCTGCCTAGCTCCCACTGAAATCAATGGGAATCGATTTGTGGCCCTGGGCAAGTCACATAGGGTGCAATTTCCCAAAGTGCTTAGGTGATTTAGGCTTTTCACTGAAATGTAATGACCTAAGGCTGCTAAGTCACTTTGGTGATTTTGAAAATTGCCCAAGATCACACAGGAAATGCGTGGCAGAGCAGTGAATTGTTCGGTGACTCCTAGGCCTTCCTGCTTTACTGTTAAATAGTACTGGTCTTTTCTGGATAGGCCAGAATTCTCATTACTTAAGTACAAGTAATGGTTATTGGGAATCTAAAACCATTCCCCACTAGGCCAAAACTCTTTGACTTGGAACTGAACCTGTTAGCAGGTTCCCTTTCGCTGAAATGCCTTCCACTCCCCACTTCGCTCCAGGTGTGAACCCAAATAGGAACATGCTCAGTTGCACACTGGTCAAGAGTGCCGCAGGTCCTGGAGCTGGTTTGCTCAACATCTTCATTAATGATCTGCATGATGGGATTAATTGCACTCTGAGTAAATTCGCAGATGACACTAAGGTGGGGGGAGAGGTAGATACACTGGAGGGTAGGGATAGGGTTCAGAGTGACCAAGACAAATTGGGGGATTGGGCCAAAAGAAATCTGATGAGATTCAACAAGGACAAGTGCAGAGTCCTGCACTTAGGAAGGAAAAAGCCCATGCACTGCTACAGGCTGGGGATCAATTGGCTAAGCAGCAGTTCTGCCGAAAAGAACCTGGGGATTACAGTGGACGAGAAGCTGGATATGAGTCAGCAGTGTGCCCTTGTTGCCAAGAAGGCCAATGGCATATTGGGCTGTATTAGTAGGAGCATTGCCAGCAGATCGAGGGAAGTGATTATTCCACTCTATTCGGCACTGGTGAGGCCACACCTGGAGTATTGCATCCAGTTGTGGTCCCCCCACTACAGAAGGGATGTGGACAAATTGGAGAGAGTCCAGCGGAGGGCAACAAAAATGATTAGGGGGCTGGGGCACATGACTTACGAGGAGAGGCTGAAGGAACTGGGGTTATTTAGTCTGCAGAAGAGAAGAGTGAGGGGGGGATTTGATAGCAGCCTTCAACTACCTGAAGGGGGGTTCCAAAGAGGATGGAGCTCGGCTGTTCTCAGTAGTGGCGAACATGGAGCAATGGTCTCAAGTTGCAGTGCGGGAGGTCTAGGTTGGATATTAGGAAACACTATTTCGCTAGGAGGGTGGTGAAGCACTGGAATGGGCTAGATGACCTCCTAAGGTCTCTTCCAACCCTAATATTCTATGATTTTATGATTCTAAGAGAAGCAAATTCTAATACTCAACCAGAGGGCATTTCTCTGTTTGATTATAAACATAGTATCTTTGAAAGGCCCCTTCAAATTGATTCCAAATTTTCCAGGAATGTTCCAGGCATCAAGGGGCACAAGTTCATTTATTTTGGTGCAAATCAGAACACTGAAAAAGCCTGATTGAAAGGAAAACAGGGCCTCTAGCTGCTTGGTGTTGCAGGTGGAGGAATCTCTCTGCCACCCCCTGCTACTGCCTACATATATCAGAGGCAACAGCTTAATATGTGACATGTGAATATTGTCTATAGCCTGGAAGCTAACAGAAAAGGAGTAATGGTCTCAAGTTGCAGTGGGGGAGGTCTAGGTTGGATATTAGGAAAAACTTTTTCACTAGGAGGGTGGTGAAGCACTGGAATGGGTTACTAGGGAGGTGGTGGAATCTCCTTCCTTAGAGCTTTAAGGTCAAGCTGGACGAAGCCCTGGCTGAGATGATTTAGTTGGGGATTGGCCCTGCTTTGAGCAGAGGGTTGGACTAGGTGACTCCTGAGGTCCCTTCCAACCGTGATATTATATGATTCTATAAAATAAAAGGGTCTTTCAGGAGATGACCTGGGGGGGGGGGAGCAGAAGCGGAGTATGGGTTGAGAGGGAGAAAGCAGCAGGGACTGAAGGGATGGGGACCTGGAGTGGGGGAGTGGAAGCAGAGAGCGGGGAAAGCAGTGACTCAGAATGGGGGTCTGTGATGGGTGACTGGGCACTCTGAGGGGGATGGACTTGTCGATGGAAGTGAAAGCAGGGACCTGGCCGGGGGGGAGGGGGGGAAGTAAGTAAGTGGGAGGCAAAGCAGGGACCCACAATGGAATGAAATGGGTGGGAATGGTGGTGATGAGGCAGGGACCTGGAGTCAGGGGAGGGGAAGATGGGAGGGAGCACAGACACTTGGTGGAAAGGGAGAAATGAAATGCACACAGAGACCCTACCATGAGGGGAGAGAATGGAGGACAATGGGGAGGGGATTGTGGGAGACACAGAGCACCCCTGGCATGTCATGGTTACACATGAGGCATTGGGAGGGGGGTTACACATGAGGCATTGGGAGGGGGGTTCGAGGGAGTTCCTGAAATAGAGGCTGATGGGGGGATGGCACACAGAGTGCTGGTGGGAGGAATGGAATGAGCCCCTGGTGGGTTAAATGCTGACAGAAGCTATCAAGCATGGGACCCTACAGTACATTTCCTTTTGCCACCTGGTGGATTTGGGCTGTAACTGAAGCAATTACCTCAAGCTTCCAGAGGCTTAGAGCACTGTCACTCCTTCCTTCAGAAACCTCTGAGAGGAGGCCAACCTCACTGAGGTTCCCCTTGCAAAGATTTCTCCATTTACTCCATGGAGGGGTGGGAGAGGCTTGTAGTCTGAGGAAAAACAAGAAGTGTGTGGGGGTTCTGCTCCCAGAATTTGCAGAACCTGGTGGTCCAGAGGAGGCCAAGGCCGCCTGTGCTGAGAGAGTGGCTAGGGCGTCCCTCAGCCCCTTTCTGGTTCTCTAGTTCAGTGGTTCTCAACCGTTTTTCATTTGCAGACCCCTAAACAATGTCAAATGGAGGTGTGGACCCCCTTTGGAAATCTTAGACATAATCTGTGGACCCCCAGGGGTCTGCAGACTACAACCACTGTTATATGGTAACAACCACCTTTTGCAGACCCCTTAAATGTACTCTGTGGACTCCCAGGGGCCCGCGGACCACAGGATGAGGTACCACCACTCTAGTTCATTGGAATTTCTCCTGTTGGTGACTGTCCTTGAAACCCCATTCTCTTTCTAGCCAGAAATAGGTACCAGTGTCCTCCTTGTGGGTAAGGCTGATTCCTATGCCTCACTAATTCCCCAAACCAGCATGTGCTTAATCCCATTTACTCAGAGGCTAATATTAGGGATGCACTTTGCTGTCTCGAGGCTGAAGACTTGCCAGTAAAGAGGAACCTGTGAACCATAACCCAGAGTTTAGCTGCATCTTCCCCAAGGGCTGCGTGGGATTCCAGTGAGAAATCCAAGGTCATTCCTGACCCTGAGCCCGGGTCTCCACAAAGTTCTGCTGCCAAGTAACAGAGCCAACCATTGATTTAATCGTACAGTGAGAAAAGAAGTGTTTTTTGAAGATGGATTTCAAGGATACTGAGTATGCAGAAAAATATAATCATGGAAAAGCCTTTTTTTTTCCTGGCCGCTATGTTGTGTCACTAGATTTAACTGTAGTGCGTTGCCCAAAATGCAAACCCAAGCAAAGACTAATTTTGCTGACTGGAGTCATGTGGACTCCAGTAAATGATGGCCTGCACGAATCACAGATGCTGTTACAATGCATTTATTTTTTAAACTTTTAAGTCTCTAGCTATTTTTCCTTCTGTGCCCCTGGAACAGGAAAGCCTTCGAGAGAGAAGAAATATTCCAGAGAAATGTCACAAGAGCTAGCAAAAGGGGACGGGGAAATAAAAGCCAATCATGGGAGCTGAAATACAGCTGGCAGCTTGCAAGTCCTGTAGGGAACCTTCTTTTTCATTAGGAAATCCGTTCATGTAGTTGGTTGTGACAGGAGCCTGGTGCTGAGTTACTATCCGGACAAAATATAGCGCACATGATGTTCTTTCATTTATATTATTACAGAAGAAAGAAGTTGAATGCAATGCAACAAGGGACAGTGGCCTTGCAGTGGCCTTGTCCTGTTGTTATGAAATAGGGATCAGCTCCTGTGCCACAGAATGCTAGCAGAGAGCAAACTGTGCATCCAGAAAAGCAAAGACCCGCAGCTAGCCTGCTTAACCCCCTCGGCAGTGGAATGAGCACAGCTGGGCCGTTCTGATTGGCTAGACCTCCTGATTGGCTGAGGGGATGGCCAGACCTGCTCTTAAGACCAGCAGCAGGGCGCTGGAAGTATTTGTATGTGGTTGGGTCGGCTTGGGCGTCTGCCTTGTCCGAGCCTTGCTCCTACCTCAGGTCCAGCGCTGTTACTGCCTTCCCCGACTGCTGGTAATCCCGTTCTGACCTTCGGCTCTGACTCCGGCTTGACCCCTGCTTCTGGCATTCGGCCCCTGGCCCTGATTCTAACCCTCAGTTCCATTTCCTGGTGCCTGATTCCTGCTCTGACCAGTAGGCCTGACCATGCCCATCCCTGTTCCTTTCACAATTATGTCTAGTCCTTGTGCTCTGTGGTGTAAAAAGGAAGGAAGGCTCCTTGAGTTCTCCCTCACCGATGCTGTTACCTGAACTCCCAACGGGGGAAACTTAACTATTTCACTCCAGGCGGTGTAAGGAATAAATCCACAGGAACACAGCACTTCCGTCTGATAAGATTCATGCAAGTAAGCGTGCTCTATCTCAAACTGCACTTTGTTAGATTTAAGCACACACAGACATAAGCGATAGGTTTAGTACATCCCAGATATTTACCTAACGTCTGGAACAGTATTGAGTACTTAACAGAGGGTTCGCAGGGGCCAGTTGCTCACCCACCGGGGAGAAAGGGTGTCAGGAAAAATGTCTCTCAAGATGGCTATAGAGGACTGGTCCCAAGTACACTCTATTAGCTAAGCTTTTAAAACTAACGTGTACAAAACCACACAGGTCATAATGACCCCTCCTGGATCATCACTTTTCTAACTTTCAATAAACTTTTAATATCAGAGGCATCTAGACTCAAGGTTTCCCAACCATCAAAGTTTTTAGTCTCAATTGTTTACCTGTTTGTCCCCTCCTCCCATTCTGATGAGCAGAAATTGTAGCTAGTTTTGACCTTGGTTCTGAATCCTTATCTCCAAATTAACCCTTAACTCTACCTGGTGTTCAATTTCATTACTTCATGGTGGCTGAATGCACATAATATGGTTGCAATAGCTTGATCACATTCTGGGGTATACACACCCCTCAAATCCAGGGCAACAATGCATCCATGTAAAGGCAGGCACAGAGCGGCATTGGTGCAGCTGACCCACATATTCCTGGCTGGCTATCTCTGGCTGAAGGTGACTGCGAAAAACAGAACGGTCACTTATAAAGGGAAATGAGGGGAATCATAACAATGAGAGGAATGAGATGAGAAGCGTTCTTTAATGATGGAGGAAGATTATTACCACCCTGACAATAAAGAAAACGATTCACACCAAATTATGGAAGATGACAAAGGAGATAATGGCAATTAGCCGAACAACTATCTGATAAGTGTTCCTTAATAATATATAACTAGGTGTCCCTGACATGCTGCAAATTATACACTGATGAAGTGTAAGGAGTTTGTTCATAATGTTAAATAGAACATATTCTACATTGTCCTTTGTTAAAACAAACAGAGAACCCCACCAAAACTGGAGTATTCTAGTGCGTGAGCAAAGAAATTAATATATTTTAGGGTAGGTTAATGCTTTCTTTATTCTAGGGATCTGGTGGCCTTAAAAGACTTCATTAGTCTCCTGATTTTAAACTAGTTCTTCCTTTTGTTAGAATGGACCCTTGAGAGGTCAGATTAACAATGCCAGTTGTACGGTAATGAGATTTTTCCAGTTCATTCGAGAGTGTAGTGATTGTCTGGTTTCACTCATGTAATTATTGGAGCACTTGACAGTCACTACACTTTCAAATGAACTAGCACAGAGAAATTATAAAACACAAAAACAACCTATCACCTGTGGTGAAACACTTTTCACAAAGTGATCATTCCATATATGACCTCTCTGCCCTAGTCAAAGGAAACCTGGACAACATCTTCAAAAGATGAGCCTGAGAACTTAAATTGATATTACTCTGAATACTAAAGATCATGGGCTTAGCAGAGACTCCGGGGGAGAGATAGCTCAGTGGTTTGAGCATTAGTATACTCAACCCAGGGTTGTGAGTTCAATCCTTGAGGGGGCCACTTGGGGATCTGGGGCACAATCAGTACTTGGTCCTGCCTAGTGAAGGCAGGGGGCTGGACTCAATGACCTTTCAAGGTTCCTTCCAGTTCTAGGAGATGGGATATCTCCATTAATAATAAAATGGTTTGGTGACTGGCCCATTGCAACAAACCCTCCTATGTCTGCAGAGGTGCTAATTTCCCATTTCATTTTAAGTGGTTTCCTACCATATATGTGAACCTCTTATGCTTAACAATCTAATACTTTTGTCTACACTGGAAACTGAACTATAAAACTTTTGCTCATTCAGGAGCATGAAGAAAAAATGCCCCCCAATGACAAAAGTTTTGCCGATGAAAAGCACTGGTATGAACAGCACTTTGTCAACAGGAGCACTCTCCTGCCGACAAAGCTACCACCACTCGTTGGGAGTGGAAGGTTTTTGTCGGCGGGAGAGCTCTCTGTATTGGCACAGCCGTATCGCTAAAAGGTGCATAGTGTAGACAAAGCCTTAGAGAGACAAGGTGGGTGAGGTAATACCTTTTATTGGGCCAACTTCCATTGGTGAGAGAGACAAAAGTATTGTCAAAACTAGTCTCTTTCACCAAAAGAAGTTGGTCCAATAAAATTTATTCCCCCACCCGCCTTGTCTCTCCAATATCCTGGGACCAACATGGTTATAACAACACTGCGAACAATGATTGTTTGGAAATGTCAGTTCAAAAGAAAAAAAAAATTCATTTTGACACATTGACATTTTCTCTTTTGACCTAACATGTCAACATTTTCTGGTTTGACATTTCCAGTTTGAACCTTTTTCAGTGATTTTTTTTCCCCATTGGGTGGAAACTTTCAATATGTTGACTTTTCTTTCCAATTCGGAACAGAGGATAACATCCAACATGGTGAAATTTCCTACAACAGGAAAATTCTGTTTTTTTTTTAAACAATTTGTATATACAGCTTAAACATTAAAACCAGTAAAGTTCATTTAAAACCCCTAAATGCAAAGGGGGACAATTTAAATTTATTTTAGGAGCTCCATATTCTCAGTGTCTCACTTCTCTGAGCTGCCTGACTTCTGTGAAATTGAAATCATGGCCTTAATATTCCTTTACAATATGAGCTTTTTTTTTGCACAGAGTATGTATTGAGTTTGCTTGTGACAATAAGGCCTCTTAACTTTGCTGGGACATGTTTCTCCAGATATTTTTAGGAATGATGGGAATCAAAAAAGAGGCTAAAAAGAAAAGTTAATGGAAGCCTGGTGAAACTAGGGCTGGACCAGCTCATGGAATCCTCCCTGATGAGAGAGCTTGCTCTTGGAGGAGGAATAAAACTAAAATATAAAGGAGATGATCTTCAGACTCACAAGGACTGTGCTTCTTAATTGAAGTCGCTGGAGGAAGGAAAGTGCTTCTGAAGTAGCTCACCCTCCCTATCATTTTCAGAGCACCAAATGCACTTGCAGTGCTGGGTAGAGGACTCAATCCCCACTCCTCCTCTTTCATTCTCTCTTGTGCTTCTGGAAAAGTATCACAAAGTGCAGTTTCCGACTGTCCTAGTTCCTATGTATCTCTCTGTAACTGGGCATAGCAGGGCCCCCCTTGGTCCTGCCTCTGCTCTGCTGCAAATATCACTCAGAGACCTTCTGGCTCAGCAGTCACGGGTGCAGTTTATTGATACAGTACAAACCCAGCACGTCTCACTGGGGGTTCCAGCTTTAGGGGCTTCTCGGCCTTGAGGACTCCTTAGCTTTGGCACCCAGAAGGGGAGCACTACCCCTCTCCTTCCCGTCTCTGGCTTCCCCCTTTCTCTTTGACTCTGGTCCTGTATATAGCCCCAGGCTAATTGGGCTGGCAGCAGTTTCCTGTTTGTGAATCAGGTACACGTGTCTCTAGCCAGCTCCAATTTACCTCCCTTAATTGAAGCTGGAGTGACAGAGGACTGGCTTAGCAGTCCCTGTCCAACACCCTATCCCACACCTGGCTGGGTATGGAGCTGCTGCTGCAAGACCCAGAGCACTCTCGCAGTCTTCATCTGGGCCAGACTCCCCCCCGCTATGTTGCTGGCTGGTGGACTCCCTGGTTGCTCCTTGGGGGCCCTGCTGGCCCGCTCCTCAGAAGGGGAGTGAGGGATCCCAGCACTGCGTCTTCCTACCTGGGAGGGTCCCTCCTGCCTGGTTGCCAGACTGCTGGTTGCTGCTGCTGCCTTGGAGAAGAGGAGAACCGTCACTGCTGAGGGTCAGAATATACTGGATACTCCCTTCTGCCCCCACAGTCCCCAAAAATAAATACAATCTTTCATGAAGTCCACTAGTTTATGAAGCAGGGACTCCTACACTAGGGTGATGGGTAGCAGTATGAACTCCTAAGATAGATTCTGTCCTGTTCTACCCCCATTGACTTCAGGGGAGGGGCAGGGCAGGAATTAGCCGCCTTTTTTTTTTAAAGCTAAATCAAAGTTTCTGCAGTTTTTAATTTTCTTCTATGATAAGAACTACATTATTGAACTGTTATCTTCTGACCCATCCACACTGTGAGATGTATAAATAGCAAATAGACCTTGAATATATATTGGTAATAACTATTATAGCTTCTCTCTGCCTCTTCAGTCAAGAAACAGTGAGTCTCGTCTCGTCTCGTCTCGTCTCGTCTCCTCAGGGGGGGACAGATAGCTCAGTGGTTTGAGCATTGGCCTGGTAAACCCAGGGTTGTGAGTTCAATCCTTAAAGGGGCCACATAGGGATCTGGGGCAAAAATCAGTACTTGGTCCTGCTAGTGAAGGCAGAGGACTGGAGTCAATGACTTTTCAGGGTCCCTTCCAGCTCTATGAGATAGGTATATCTTGATAGATATATAACCAGAATTCTAGGCATTATCTATTCTAGATGTTCATTCCTCCTTTAGGGACAATGAGAGAGAAACATGCACATCACAAAGTGTGAAACACCTTGTCTAAAGAATCATAAACTGAGGTTCAAAGCAAGCACTGGAAATTTCAGGGACCACATTCATAAGAGTAGCTTAAGACAATTGCCTATTTACTCCTGGGAGAGTTACTCAGAGCATGATTAACACATTAGTGAGCTATTAAAGAACTGATAAGTAAATGTAATACAAAGTCTAGGCAATTTTATTGTTTGATGGTATAACTCAATGCTTGTCCATGTAAATCACTTGAAGGATGCTATGTTGTATTCAGGACATGCCTCCTAGAGTATCTAATATCCAAATTTAATCTCTTAAACTATTGACTATTTACCTAGGTGGTTCTTGGTAAATTAATAAATGTGATGATTGTCTAAGAATACCTAAGGGTCCTGATCTACTGTTCAAGGTAAACGTCAACCTGAAATGAACGTAGCATTAAAATTCATAAACTAGTGCTCCCTGGACTCAATATAAAGGAGTTATCCTAATTAAATTTCATTTCAATATTGATGATAACACTTATCAAAGCTAGCTTGTGAGATTTCAGCTTTACAAACCTATCTGGCACCTCAGCAAATTCATAAAACTGACACACACACACACACACACACACACACACACACACCCCATTCACACTTACACCACTATTCCATTTGCTTGACAGCTGCCTTATTTATTTATTGTTTAATAGCATGAGAAATGTCAGCATGCTGTGGTGATGGAGCACTGAATTAATTAAAGTTCCTGACATGAAAGGCTTGATCAAGATGAAGTTTGGTACACAGGCTGCTAATCCCCTCCCCCCCACCCCATTGATCCCCCAGTTCTAATTGAATCCCATCCGAGGCCCATCAATTTCAAATTGCATACTAGTAATTCATGGACCTATCCAGAAACCTTGTGCTCATTTCCAGGGAATGAGAAACAGAATGAAAGTCAGGTTGTGGAGTTTGAAACCCATTAATCAGATCTTGTGTCAAGCATGAGGAAAACATGAAATCATATTATATAGAGTTGCAACAACAAGATCATGATCACTAACCTGGAAAATGGCTTATCTATGTAGCTACTTTAAACATTGGCCCAGCTCCTGAGCTTTGGCCAGTTAAGTGAGCAGGGTATGAGCGTTATTTATACCCAAATCCTCACCTGTGATAACATCAGGCCAGTCCCAACTATGCAGATTAGATCAACCTGAAAGCTATGCAGGGTCCAACTCTGCTCCACCCCCGAGGTGACTTATGGCAGACTTGCTACCCTGGAGGTCAGGAGAGGGGAGATTCTACAGTTGCTGTGTGCCACCCAAGAATTCCCTGGCACAAGAACAATACACTGTTAGCTTACTGTGCCAGCTTTATGCTGTCTGAATTGTCCAAACCTGTGTTAAGCACAGCTGGGGATCCAGCCTTGTATCGTCAAAGCACTTTGCAAGCATTATATCATGAATACAATACTCACAAAACTCTTGTGTGCTAGATTGACTATGAATAGAAGGGACCAATTAATGAAGGGGAGGAGAATTTGCAGAACTAATGCCTGTACCTATTAACCTGCCTAGGTGAAGCTGTTACTATTATTGTATCGTTTGTGTTACAGCAGTGCCAAAGAAACTTCAGCCAGGATCAGGGTCTAATTGTGCTAAGCACTGGACTGTTTGCTATGTCTACACATAAGGTGGGGTGTAGAATACAGAGACTACACATGTAGCTATACTCCACAGCGACAGGCTCCAGCGGCTCCCCTCCCTTTTCTCCCCATCGGAGCCTTTCCCTGCTGTCTCCCCACTGCCGGAGCCTTTCCCCACTGCCGGAGCCTTTCCCTGCTGTCTCCCCACTGCCAGAGCCTTTCCCTGCTGTTGGAGCCTTTCCCCACTGCCGGAGCCTTTCCCGGCTGTCTCCCCACTGCCGGAGCCTTTCCCGGCTGTCTCCCCACTGCCGGAGCCTTTCCCTGCAGCAGGAAAAATCTTCGGCAGCAGGACCTCATGCTGCTAAAAATAGCAATGGAGGCATGTCAAGAGCCTGTCTAGGGTACATACCCTGGGTTTCGGGCATGCAGGGCACCCTACTCTACTTTATTTGTCAAAGCCACGTCTCACCATCCATGCTGCTATTTATACCGGTGCTAGTTGGGCATGCGATGTCTGTATGCTACACGCTGCCATACCTGCAGACATAGGCTGTATAAGACAGTGGCTTCCCCTCTTCCCAAGTGCTTACAATTGAAATAGAAAAGATGGGTGGGAGGGAAAACAGCAGCACAGAAAGGTGAAGTGACTTGCCTGGGGTCACACAGGAGGGCGGCGGCAGAGCTGGGAACAGCAGATAGGTCTCCTGGCTAGAGCTGGGTGATTTTTTTTCGTCCAATAGTAATTTCAACGAAGGAAATGTCCTTTTGAATTGACATTTAAAACGTTTGGTTCAGCCCAAAGAGGTTCAGCCACCAAACTGAAAAAAATCGATTATTCCCTCAGCTCCACTCCTGCCCCCCAGTCCAGTGCCCTGCCCACTATCCCACACTGCGGAAAAATCATGTAACTTTCAGCGGCTCCATGACTGCTGTTAAAATCTGTCCCAGTGCCCTTGAGGATCCGTTTAGCTACAGCTTTTACTCAGGAACCATTCAGTATTATTGGTTTTGCATTTAGGGGTCATCCTACATACTAACGCAGCACATATCATGCCTGCAGTTTCAAGCCTTATTAAAATCATCAGTTTTTTTTTACCAGCAATGGAGAACTGCCACTTAGCGCTTGAAATATATTATTAACACATCCAAAGTAAATCACCCTCTGAAAAGCTAGATGCCTATCAATGTTTAAATAAATCTCTAATGTGTGATGTTTTCTGAGTCTTTATAATTATATATATATATTTTTTTTTTTCATGGGTTACCAAGAGAATTCTGGCTTATCTTTGGTGGGGAGAAGGAGAAGTATGAAGCCCAGAAAAGAAGGGCCAAATATAGATGTGGAATGTGTTCACATTCTAGCAAGGTACAGCAGAAATATCTCCAGGAAATGCGTGTAGGATGCAAAATAATGCACACAAGGAAGTGCCAAATGGACCATCTAAAATCTGTCACAGTGCATCTGGATGAAAGGAGGGTGCGGGTGCTAGAGGCAGTTGTCCAGTCGGCAGATAGTGAGAATGGACACGTGCCTCATCAAGGGACATGTCATTCACACCTGTATGCAGCACACTGACGGACATGAAGGATCCTAGGAGGGTCACCAGGTAATATCACCCAGGGTGTATAGAATGTCACAATGTGAACATCAGCTATTTTGTGCAAGCGGCTGTCAGGGTATTGTGAGACTGGTTTCGTCTTTAAAAAAAGATTCAGTGGGAGAGGTAAAAACGTATAAAGGAATATGTTGATCAAGGTTGTTCATGGAGTTTAGTCTCTGAGAAGAGACCTTTGATTTTTACAGTGCCCCATTGGCTGTCGTTCTGCAATGCTGATAACAAAATGTGTCTTTCTTGCTGGAATATTTGAATTAGTTAGATTAGTATGACATAAAGCTGATACGCTCAGGCAAAATCATAGACTTATCATTATGTTGGAGTTTTTGGATGCAGGAACCATCTTTTTGTTCTGTGTTTGTACAATACATAACATAATACAGTTGTGGTTCATGGTTGGAGCTCCTAGTTGCTACCACAATACAAATAATAATAATAATAGCTAAGAGCTACATATCCAAGCCGTGGAAAGATATGACCAGCCATCAGCAGGAGTATCCACCAAAGAACAACCCACAGAAGCCATGTAATGAGCACTGGAAAGTCATTGATAAGCAATTCATATGATCATTTTAAAAGTTAGTGATTCCGAATAGCAAAGACCAAGTCCCTAACTGGTATGTAGCTTTGTTAACTTCATTGGACTTATATTGATTGATATTATCTGAGGATCTGGCTGGAAACAGTTCCCACCATCGCAGTTTGAAAGTGTTCTCATCTAGCTCTGTCCCTTTCCAACTAGCATATTCTCACCCATGGCAGGGTATTATTGTAATAAAGAGCCCACCCACCATTTCTGAATTCAGACACAGATTGTGACATGTTAAAATAATAATAACAATGAAGGGAGTGTGCGAGATAGAAATGTCCCTGCTGGGTTGGAATGTGAATCCAGCTTGTTCTCTCCCAGATTAGAAAGAAAGGGAGGCGAGAAAAGGACAGACATCAAACCTATAATTGGCACTCTCTGGGACCAGAGCAGCATCAATGGAGCAGTCAAAGTAATAACTAAGTTGAGGAGCATATTACAGAAACCCAAGGAAGGAAGAGAAGGTGATAGACTCTGCAAAAGTTTGGTTGGGGGAACTAAGGCACTAAAGGGATCTTTAGATGTGGCCAGGAGGAGGTTGCTGGTGATTTTTAGTGCCAGCACTCCTAGTGAAGAAGACCAAAGGCAAACTGCAAGGAACCATAGAGGAAGTTACACCAGGATAGTATGTGAGGGTGTGTGAACAGATCTGTTGCTCAGGTAGTTTAGGAGCAAAGGGAAGTAAAAGATGGAGTGTTAAATAAGGGATTCAAAGTGAGGGGGCAGATAAGAAGGTGAAGGAGGGTCAGTGAGAGAGAGTTGGAAGACATAAGTGGAAGAATGAGAAGAGTTCTGCCTTGTATGCAGTTTTTTTAGCAATAAAGGGACTGCAACCATTTACTGCAAGACAAACACCTCCCTGGGACATGATTTCTGTGGCCAGATAGCTTTACAATTGCACTTTCAATTCTGCTTAATTTTAGAGAAGGGGAAATAGCCTGGACGCGGGGCGCTGTACCGTTCCAGACGTCCTGCGGGCCTCGGAAAAAGCAACACACTGTCTTCAGCAAAGTAACATTGAAAGGATATAATAAGCAAAATTATAACCTACCACTGTGATGCCTGCCTACCGCACCTCCCACACTGACAGCATTATGTGCCACTCCAACCGAAATTCACCCTGGTAATTGCAGCTCCTCTTCAAACAGACAAAGAATCTATCTGTTTGCTGATTAAAAGCCTTTTTAACTACCAACAAAGGCTTTGTTTATTTTAAATATTTGCACAGTGGGGTTTCCAAGGACCAAAAAAAAAAAAACCCAAAAAACTGTGTGGCATGTTGACAGGAACAATAGAACAGCAAGGGAACACATCAGCAAGATGGAAGATATGAAAAGAAAAACATACAGGTGCCAATCGGTCTATTCGGCTCTATTCTTTCTTCAGGGTTTGTAATAACTCCACAGTGTGTTATTTTTTCCTGACCGGCTGTTTAGACATAACTTTTTTTTTTTTGTACCCTCCTGAAAATACGCCTTGTTGACAGCAGGCCAATAGTTATACAGCCTTCCTAAAAATATCAATAAAAAAACCCTCGTTATATATATTTTCACAATGTGTCTCTCATCCGGACTCCAGAGAGAAATCTACAGCCAGCCGAGAGCTCGAAAACGCCAATGATTATGTAATCCCCGGTGTCTGCGTGAATAACTGTTTATCTGCTGAAAAGTAGATGCTTGGAAAAAGCATGTAATTTAGTAATTTGACAGACAAAAGTCAAATAGTATGAACGCTTGGGCCTGATGCTGATTCTCTCTCACACTGCTGCAAACTTGAAAGCGGGGAAGTCCCACTAGTGTCAAACTCGTGTGAGAACAAAGTGTGCCTCACTTAGGACCTGATCCAAAGCCCACTGAGTCAGTGCCATGATTCCCATTGAGTTCAGCGGGGTTTGGAGCAGGCCTTTAAAGACCATTCAGACATTTTCAGCTGTGTACTTTGTGGTGCATGGAGATAGCTTGCTGTAAAAATGTCATTGTTACAGTTCCGGACAATTGCACCTGGATTCACCCTCTATGGTCCATCAGGGGCACCCACTCTCAGGCTTCCGACTCCGTAGCTATTGCCTTTCTTGGGCAGAGACTCACGTCTCTCTCCCTCCTGACTGGGGTATTTCCAGGCTGACCCGTTCCATGCCTTCACTGTGTTGTTCCCAGCAAAAGAGACTCTGCTTACGCAGCCCTGCTGTGCTTCCCTCATCAGAGACAGTGCACTGTGCAATTGCTACAGTTATAAGTTACCACACTGTTCTTTTTAAGCATATATTGTTCTTGAGGTAAAAGCACTACAGAGAAAAAAACACAGTAAAAACAATAAAAGGATCTACTCAAGTCCTAGGAAGCTTACATGAGATTCCCCTACTACTCCAACATGGGATCTGGCAGGTGAACAGCCCTTTAACCCCTTCCCCCCCCAACACACACACATACGGGTATTCCTTTGGTTTCCTTTTGCCCAGAATAAGAACCCTCATGAAAAGTTTAGTCCATCCTTTATACAGTTCAGAGATCTTTGAACTGGAGTTTTAAGGACCAGGTAATCTCTAGACAATCCGTTTCTCTTCCAAAGGCTGGCTTTGAAGGTGAGAATTTGCATTTCCCTCCTCCCAAGTACTTTGTAGAACTTTACATACATTGTCCCAAACAGTTCTTTGAAGTTTCTAATGCTCCCCGGAGATCTTGTTAATTATGTCTTCCTCCCACAGAAGTGCCGAACATTCCCACTAGAGTACATAATTATTTGCATTTTGAACACTATAAACTATAATTCAGTGAGGTTTACACAGGACATTACAGGACATTGACTTCTCTGTTATGATCGTCTCATGTTGCAGGTACTTCGGTGACAAAAAGCCGAGTGCTATTCAAACACATGTTCCCAAAGGCCCTGAGTCTTGCTATGGTACAAAGCAATCCTAAATTGCTCTATCCAACCCTGTCATGATCATCACAATGTCAAGGGAAGCTCATGTGATGTAGAGTCAGGAAAATAGCTCCTACGCTACTCCTCTTCCTCATCACTTGTGGAGAGGGTGCTGATGGGAAAAAGGGGGGCGTGGCTTGCAATTTCCTGCACCTTGACCGCTCTGGCTCCTCTGTTGCCCCTGGAGGCTATTGGTAGCTGGTGTATGTTGGAGCCGAAATCAAGGGACTGGCCCAATGCACAGCTGGCAAAGGTCTGGGGAGCACAAAGGTGGCCTAACCCCTTCTGAGTTACCTTGATGTGACTGGGTTATTCACTTGAATTTAAGTGAGCCCCCCATGACCATAATTCCAGTCATATTAAAAAAATCAAGTTACAATTACAATATATCTGCAGGGCTCAATCTGGAAGACTGGCTGTAACCAATAGGAGTTCTGCCTGAGTAAGGACTGAAGGGTTGGTCCCATTGTTCTCCATGTTCTACCAGACTTGCTTACCTTGACATCACTCTCCTGAACCCAAATAAAGTGCCATCCTGACTACATCTGATCTGCTCCTGCTACCCAAACCCGGTCCTTCCTTATAGGAAACAAAGGGTTAGGCAAGGAGCTACTGCCCCCATGCCCCAGTGTGGGACTGGGCACAGTCTCTCCTGAGCACAAGCCCACTGCAAGAATAGTACCATTATTAGTGCAAGAGTCCACAGAGGAGTGGGGAGAGAGGAAGGCCATGACCTCAACTCACTCACAAAGGCTGGTGTAGCTGCACTCAGCTCATATGCTGCCCATTTGTGGGATGTAGTGGCCACTCTGCAATTCTGGACTATATTAAGACACAGTCTTGCTTTGGGGATGGTGAGGAGGAGCTCCAGGAGGCATTGTGCATGGCTCAGACAAATGCAGTAGAAGTCCGTCTGGGGCAGAGTAGATGATTACAAACAACATGGTGGAATCCTGACTGTGCTGAAGCCAATGGGAGTTTTGCTATAGGCCTCAATGCTGGGGCCTGAATTTCACCCACAACATCATGCCATTAAAGTCCATTACGTATGTGGCTTCCAGAAGAAGCGCTGTCCCCCTTGGAAAGAGACACAACAATATTCCGATGTTTTCCCGAGCACACAGAAGGTCTCCCATCCTCCATCTCTGAACTGCCTCTCTTCTAGAGTAGCTTGGAAAACGAGGGGACAAAATGGTGATTCTCCCCCCTTCCCCCCCCCCACAGGAAATTCAAAATTTGAACACTTTCAACTGGCTCAATAGTTGGGTGAGAAACAGGGGAACACACCTGTAAAATTTTTGTCGAAACTCGGGGGATTGTGTGTGGGAGAGTTGAGGGGGGAGAATACATTTTTGACAGAAATATTTATCTAGATTGTTTTTAATTATTATTTTTTCAAATGTCAGCTCTTTCAAGATATTGAGAAATTTGGGATGTTGAAGATAGTCCTGGGATTATTTGGTAGAATAATAGAACCACAGAATTTCAGGGTTGGAAGGGACTTCAGGAGGTCATCTAGTCTAACCCCCTGCTCAAAGCTGGACCAACACCAACTAAATCATTCCAGCCAGGGCTTTGTCAACCTGGGCCTTAAAAACCGGTAAGGAAGGAGATTCCACCACCTCCCTAGGTAACCCATTCCAGTGCTTCACCACCCTTCTAGTGAAAAACTTACTCTATCCCACACATGATGGTGAACACAACTCATTCACAAAGCTCTCAATTTATGAAGCCCTAAACACAGTAAAACCCTCTTTATTGGAAAAACCCCATAGATAGTATATCATCCACATTCAAAGAGGAGACAAAGAGTCCTGTGGTACCTTATAGACTAACAGACGTATTGGAGCATAAGCTTTCGTGGGTGAATACCCACTTCGTCAGATGCATGTAGTGGAAATTTCCAGAGGCAGGTATAAATGTGCGGGCAAGAATCAGTCTAGAGATAATGAGGTTAATTCAATCAGGGAGGATGAGGCCCTCTTCTAGCAGTTGAGGTCTGAACACCAAGGGAGGAGAAACTGCTTCTGTAGTTGGATAGCCATTCACAGTCTTTGTTTAATCCCAACCTGATGGTGTCAAATTTGCAAATGAACTGAAGCTCAGCAGTTTCTCTTTGGAGTCTGGTCTTGAAGTTTTTTTTCTGCAGGATGGCTACCTTTAAATCTGCTATTGTGTGGCCAGGGAGGTTGAAGTGTTCTCCTACATGTTTTTGTATATTGCCATTCCTAATATCTGACTTGTGTCCATTTATCCTTTTACATAGGGATTGTCCAGTTTGGCCGATGTACATAGCAGAGGGGCATTGCTGGCACATGATAGTGTATAGTACATTGGTGGATGTGCAGGTGAATGAGCCAGTGATGTTGTAGCTGATCTGGTTAGGTCCTGTGATGGTGTCGCTGGTGTAGATATGTGGGCAGAGTTGGCATCGAGGTTTGTTGCATGGATTGGTTCCTGAGTTAGAGTTACTATGGTGCGGTATTTGGTTGCTGGTGAGAATATGCTTAAGGTTGGTGGGTTGTGGGCGAGGACTGGCCTGCCTCCCAAGGCCTGTGAAAGTGAGGGATCATTGTCCAGGATGGGTTGTAGATCACTGATGATGCATTGGAGAGGTTTAAGCTGAGGACTGTAGGTGATGGCCAGTGGAGTTCTGTTGGTTTCTTTCTTGGGTTTGTCTTGCAGCAGGAGGCTTCTGGGTACATGTCTGGCTCTGTTGATTTGTTTCCTTATTTCCTTGTGTGGGTATCGTAGTTTTGAGAATGCTTGGTGAAGATCTTGTAGGTGTTGGTCTCTGTCTGAGGGGTTGGAGCAAATGCGGTTGTACCTCAGCGCTTGGCTGTAGACAATGGATCATGTGGTGTGTGTGGGATGGAAGCTGGAGACATGAAGGTAGGCATAGCAGTCAGTGGGTTTTTGGTATAGGGTGGTGTTAACGTGACCGTCACTTATTTGTACCATGGTGTCTAGGAAGTGGACCTCCCGTGTAGATTGGTCCAGACTGAGGTTGATGGTGGGGTGGAAGCTGTTGAAATCATGGTGGAATTCTTCCAGAGTCTCCTTCCCATGGGTCCAGATGAGGAAGATGTCATCACTCTTTGTTGCTTTTTACAGATCCAGACTAACACGGCTACCTCTCTACCATTCAAAGAAGAGACCATTAAAGAAAAAAAATGCTGGCAAAGACCTACAGTGGCACAAGACATTTTACTGAATAGAGCAGAAGAACAAAAATGCCTCTCACTGCCTTTCATCGTCATTGAAAACGTTTTCTTCTTTTACTATTTATTTGAGACGAGCCAAAATTGAAACCCCAGCTCTAAACTGCCTGAATTTTTGAGCTAGGTTGGAGCTGAGATAAAAAATTCGTAGCCTGGGCCCATGTGTATTATTTTTTAGCACCTTATAGTCCTCAGCTGGTGTGAGTTAGCACTGAAGTCAATGGAGCTATGCTGATTTATACGGTACCAGCAGTGGTTCTGACCCAAAATGCTTGAAAATTGGCATTCAGCCTCTCATATGCACCTGTTTGAGCCTTAGAGAAACACCATTTGACCCCTTGGTACTGGCCAAATGTTTCATTCTTAGAAACATATTGCTAATTCAGGAGACCAGACTAGCTGATGACAGTGGTCCCATCTGGCTTTAAAATCAATGAATCTGAACCATTAAGCTGAAGTTATGACCACTTACTACGGCTAGTCTAAATCAATTCCTTGGGAGGTGTGGCTTTAAAGCAGTGAGCTCACTGTAAACACACCCCAGTTAAGTGGAGGAACTGTACTGGGTACACCTGACTGCTAGCAATAATACTAAATCATGAAACTGCAGTCAGATAACACATAGTTTGTGCTAAAAAAATTAAACCCTGGATCTGTTAAGCTTCTTGGGATTGTTCTTCTTGTGCATCATTGTAGGCCTTGGTGCCCAGGGGGGCTCTCTCAGACTGAGCATTATTTCTGCTAGTATTGATATTTATTATCATTGTGTGAGCACCTCCAGGCTCCAGTCAGGGATCAGGGCCTCATTGTGCACACCTATGTAATAAAAAAATAAGATAGTCCCTGCCTCAGAGAGCTTATAATGTAAACAGATCACGTGAGAGAATAGATAGAGAAAACCAAAAAGGAAAATAGCAGGGTAAGAGTGGAATGCCCATACTTGGTCTAATACTTGTCAGAGTAGACCTTATGGATCACATTCATCTCTGGTACAGCTCCATTATCTTTCCGAGGGTGGGGGAATTATACCAGGGAGTAACTTAGCTCATAACACATAGACATGCAGATGTCCTGCCCTGCAGGCTTTCAAAGCTTTATTAATCAGTATTTCATGCAATCAGTTAAAAGCGGCAAAACTAGAATTATGTGATCATCGTCATAAAGGGAACCATATATTGCGTCTTGTTTAACCATCTGCTCTAATAGTGCTGTGGGAATTGAATTTCTTATAATAAATGAAATGTGCAAGTCGCACTCACACATGTATAGTGTCTGAATCAGTAAGTTCTGTCGATTTCCACACTTGTTTCCTCGTACTGATCTTTAGTTCTGCCTTCCACGAACGTGTCCGTGCCCAAGTTCTTCACTATCCAGATCTTCCACCTCCTCTTGGACTATAAGCAGCGTCAGTGAGGATGGATCTCATCATCTCAGGCCCCTGCTGTGATAACTGGGCCTACAAATTCACCCTAACGGTAAGCTCACCTCTAAAAAATGAGTGAAAGTTCATAACTTGTCCCAATGACATGTTACGTAAAATTCTTTAGGAAAAGATGTAAGAAGGAGACAGAGGTGAGTTAATTGAAACGGAAAGGGTTTTCCTGATACCACTCAAGGACTGTGTTAAAATTATAACTGGTGAACAAGAGGACTAGAGGACTGGAAATCAATTAAGCAAAATTGCTATGTTGGAAATCAGGCTGATTGGTCAACCAAATAACAAGAGTCTGGACTATTCTGCCCAACACTCCCTTTTGGGCTCCTCAAAAAGAGACTTGGGGGAGGGAGGAGAAGTGAGCTACAGCGAAGCTGGCTGACTAAAATACGAGAGAAGGGAAAGGAGCAAGCCCCACCATCATGGCTGCCACCCTTACCATCTCCTGGGACCCGAGACCTTCGTCATCCTAATCCTGAGGGATGTCCAGACCACGCACAAGAGAGAGAGGAAACCAAATGACATCTCCACTTCCACCAGCTCCTGCTAAATCCCTGGGATATGAGACTTTGTCTCCCCTCCCTGCACCCCATGTGTCCATTTCCTTCCCTACCTCATTTCTCCTCTTTCCTATCCCTCTCCTTTTTCCTTCTGTCTAATAAAAGCCTGGCTCAGCTGGACAAGGGTGCATATTGTGAACACTGCTGTAGGCCTTTAATCAGGGGCATGTCTATACTTACCGGGGATTGACGCGGTGGCGATCGATGCACCCGTGGCTGATTTAGCGGGTCTAGTGAAGACCTGCTAAATCAACTGCAGATTGCTCTCCCGTCGACTCTGGTACTCTACCGGAACGAGGAGCATAAGGTAAGCCGATGGGAGAGTGTCTCCCGTCGACCCAACGTGGTGTAGACACTGCAGTAAGTTGACCTAAGCTACGTCGACTTCAGCTACCTAATTCACATAGCTGGAGTTGTGTAACTTAGGTTGTCTTACCCCCGTAGTGTAGACAAGGACCAGAAAAGCAGCTAAAAGCAATGCCCTAAACATCCCAATGCTGGTATAAGTTTGCCATGTCTCAGAATGGCTGATAAGACTGTGTGCTGTGCCTGTATTTTTCCAGCAGTGAGGCTGCAAGTGAAAATCAACACTAGAGACAGAAGCTGAATTTTCTGTCTTTGCTGTTCTTTCTTCCCCCCTTTTGTGGGTGTGTGTTTTGTCTTTCTTTTAGGAAATGGGATCGGACTTCAGCAACAACAGCTTCAGTCCATCTCAACTCACTTCTCTTGTTCCCAAAAGGACAGTTATTACCATCTTTAGTACCGACTAAGAGACTGTTAAGCAAGGATCTTTAAAGACTCTCCAGCTAAAGGGAAAGAGAACACGGGTTGTTGTTAGAACGAAAGCCTTCCTTAATACTTTACATTTCAAATGCTGTAACTTTTTTTCTCCTTTTTCCTATATCTTTAATAAGAGGCTACAAAAAGATTTGTAATGGTGTCTGCCATGGTACTAAGCCAACTGAGATCTCTGTATACCAAACCCTGAGCGTTGTTTAAAACTGTTTAATGGACAGTGACAGGGGTATGTTAACACCTTTGAATCTTCAGGCCCATGTATTCCATCTAAAATAACAGAACACCACTAACACCTAAAAACAAACAATAACATGCCACAGGGACTGTGTCTACTAGTTCCCTGAGTATCTTGGGAGTGCTGGGGACTGAATCATGTGTGCTGCTTTGTCTGATGAATTCACACCCTGTGGTGAGTTGTTTCATTTATGAAATGGGTTATTGACTCACAGGATGAAGGAAGAGATGGGAAACACCAATTAAGAGAGGAAGGATGGTTTGGATTCAATGCCAGACTGTAGCAGGGTGGTTACCTCACTCCTGCCTGAGGGGTTTAAAACAGCCCTGGCAGAGGGCTGGGGCAAAGGGAAAAGCTACTGGGCTGATTGGGGAAGTAGCCACAGCTGGGCCATGCCCCAATGAGGCCCCAGCTGGCCTGTATCAGAAGGCTGGGAGCCAAGAGTCCCTCTCTGCCTTCAGAGGGAGAAGGGCTTGGCTGCAGTGAGCTAGACATAGGGTACCTGTAGTGGAGCAGGGCTGGGGAAAGGCCGGGGAGCTCCAGCCTGGATAGCCCCAGGCTGTGGCCTAGTAGGAGGCCAAGGGGTACTGGGGGTTGCAGAGGGCAGCCCAGGGCTAGGCCAAGGCAGCAGGTCCAAACTCAACCTTGCCTGTGATGAGTGGCCTATACTGCAGTCTGCCCCAAGGAGTGGGGGCTAGTTGCAGACTGGCAGTGGCCTTATTCTGAGGTGAGGTAGGGATAGTGGGTGGGGGTTCCCCAGGGAGGGGAGACCCTAGTACTGAGGGATGTACCAGGGGGCAGCACCCCAGTTACAAGGGCACCAGGGTCTGGGAGGGACATGGGGGGGGGGGAGACAGAGGACAGGTGGATCACCGGCCTGCAGAGGGCGCTCCAGGTTACTGGAAGAGCTCACTCCCAGAAGTGACCAGCAGAAGGTGCCGCAGAGGTGAGTCTGCTCCTCTACACAGACTCTGCCACAGACTTCCTCCATGACCCATTGGGAACAGAGTTACACCAATCCTAATTTACACTTGCTATCCTTGGGTGGGATCTATGAAACAATTTAGGCAGCTAAATCCTGTGTTTAGGCATATAAATAATATTTCTAGGCACCTAAGTCCCATCCATTGCACCTCTGAGGTCCCCAAAACACCCACCTAACCGTAGTGTAATATTGATGGACCCTGGTTGTCGTCGGGCAGGATTGAACCAGGGACCTCTAAAGCTTAGTGCATGAGCTAAAAGCCAAGTGGCTCTTAGGTAAGGCTGTAAAGAAGACTCCTTTATCTCTGTCTCTAAGTGGTCTCGGTGCCACTAGATGGGACAGAACACCACACCCAGAAGGTGTGTGGGTTACAATAGCAGCTAACTTGCTGCTATCAAAGTTCCTTGGGCGACTAAGGGCAAGTCCACACTACAAAATTGTCAGCCAAAGTTACGTCAATGGACAGAAACCGCAGTAATTGGATAGGTTTTACATGTCCACACTATGCTCCTTGTGTCAGCGATGCACGTCCTCACCAATAGCACTTGCACTGATTTAACTGCCAGGGTGGGACGGTTTTTGAAAGGCAGCAACAATCGATGTAAGCAACGCAGTGGCTGCGCTGACTCTGCATCGACCTAGCTACATTGACCGAAGCACTACACCTCTCACGGAAGTGGAGTTGTTAAGTTGGTGGAGTGAGTGAGTGACATTGGTGGGAACTACATTACAAATGAATGCTCCTTGATGTTGTGGCAAAATGCCCAGTGTCCCTCCACAACCCTTACATAGAGCCTCAATCTGGACCCAGAGAGATGATCCTTGAAGGAGAGTTTTCCCAGGGGTGGCTGTTAACTAAGAAGGGGGTGTGGCCAGCGTCTTACAAAGCCCAGAGGCCCCTACCTCATGGTGGGTCCCATGCAAGTGAGAATGCTACAGAACTTGGAGGACCTGGCCTTCAGCTCCCCTTCCACACTTCTGCACATAACCATATCCCACACATGCCCTGCCCAAGCCACCACACCCCAGTCAGGACCCAACATGGCCTTTCCTACCATAGGGAGAGGTGCCTAATCCTAGTGGCACATATCCCCCTGTCATAGGATGGTCTTCCCTTTTAAGGATCTGCAGCGCCAGGGAGCAGCAGGCCCTCGTCTAAGGAGAAGCCCAGAAGGCAGGTGTTAGGTACCAGCCAATCCAGCTAAACAGCAGCTATTGATTGGCTCTGATTCCCAGCTGGAAGCTATAAGTGAGGCCCCAGCCCCATAAGAAATGGGGTTGGGAGAAACACTTCACTGAGCAGTGGCTACAATAGCAATACAGGGAGGGACAGGAGGGGAATACAAAGAGGCAGAGGAGTGTGAACAAAGGGGAAGGGGAGAGATGATGAGTACAGGACAGAGGAGAAGAGGGAGGTAGAGAGATGGTGGGAGAGAGTACAAGAAAGGTCAGAGAAGCAGAGGAAGTCAGAGAAGGAGTTGGAGGGGATGCAGATGAGGAGTCAAAAGGAGGTGAGAGGTAGTGGGAGAACAGTGAACAAGAAAAGCCAAATGAGGTGGCAAGAGTAGGAGATAGAGCAGGAGGGAGGGAGGAGTTTTCATGACTGAGATGGCTAAGCCATGTATCAGGGGGTAGCCGTGTTAGTCTGTATCTACAAAAACAACAAGGAGTCTGGTGGCACCTTAAAGACTAACAGATTTATTTGGGCATAAGCTTTCGTGAGTAAAAACCTCACTTCTTCGGATGCATAGAGTGAAAGTTACAGATGCAGGCATTATATACTGACACATGGAGAGCAGGGAGTTACTTCACAAGTGGAGAACCAGTGTTGACAGTGCCAATTCAATCCGGGTGGATGTAGTCCACTCCCAGTAATAGATGAGGAGGTGTCAATTCCAGGAGAGGAAAAGCTGCTTCTGTAATGAGCCAGCCACTCCCAGTCCCTGTTCAAGCCCAGATTAATGGTGTTGAATTTGCAAATGAATTTTAGTTCTGCTGTTTCTCTTTGAAGTCTGTTTCTGAAGTTTTTTTGTTCAATGATAGTGACTTTTAAATCTGTAATAGAATGACCAGGGAGATTGAAGTGTTCACTTACTGGCTTGTGTATGTTACTATTCCTGATATCCGATTTGTGTCCATTTATTCTTTTGCGGAGGGACTGTCCGGTTTGGCCAATGTACATGGCAGAGGGGCATTGCTGGCACATGATGGCATATATGACATTAGTGGATGTGCAGGTGAATGAGCCCCTGATGGTGTGGCTGATGTGGTTGGGTCCTCTGATGCTGTTGCCAGAGTAGATATGGGGACAGAGTAGGCAACGAGGTTTGCTACAGGGATAGGTTCCTGGGTTGGTGTTTCTGTGGTGTGGTGTGTAGTTGAGTATTTGCTTCAGGTTGGGGGGTTGTCTGTAAGCAAGGACTGGCCTGCCTCCCAAGGTCTGTGAGAGTGAGGGATCATTTTCCAGGATAGGTTGTAGATCGTGGATAATGCGCTGGAGAGGTTTTAGCTGGGGGCTGTATGTGATGGCCAGTGGTGTTCTGTTATTGTCCTTGTTGGGCCTGTCCTGTAGTAGGTGATTTCTGGGTACCCGTCTTGCTCTGTCAATCTGTTTCCTCACTTCCCCAGGTGGGTATTGTAGTTTTACGAATGCTTGATAAAGATCTTGTAGGTGTTTGTCTCTGTCTGAGGGGTTGGAGCAAATTCGGTTGTATCTTAGGGCTTGGCTGTAGACAATGGATCGTGTGATGTGTCTTGGATGGAAGCTGGAGGCATGTAGGTATGTATAGAGGTCAGTAGGTTTCCGGTATAGGGTGGTGTTTATGTGACCATCACTTATTTGTACTGTAGTGTCCAGGAAGTGGATCTCCTGTGTGGACTGGTCCAGGCTGAGGTTGATGGTGGGGTGGAAATTGTTGAAGTCCAGGTGGAATTCTTCAAGGGCCTCCTTTCCATGGGTCCATATAATGAAGATGTCATCAATGTAGCGCAAGTAGAGGAGGGGCACTAGGGGACGAGAGCTGAGGAAGCGTTGTTCTAAGTCAGCCATAAAAATGTTGGCAGACTGTGGGGCCATGCAGGTACCCATAGCAGTGCCACTGACTTGAAGGTATAAGTTGTCCCCAAATCTGAAGTGGTTGTGGGTGAGGACAAAGTCACAAAGCTCAGCCACCAGGCTTGCTGTGGCCTCATCAGGGATACTGTTCCTGACAGCTTGTAGTCCATCCTCATGTGGAATATTGGTATAAAGTGCTTCTACATCCATGGTGGCCAGGATGGTGTTTTCAGGAAGAACATCAATGCATTGTAGTTTCCTCAGGAAGTCGATGGTGTCTCGAAGATAGCTGGGAGTGCTGGTAGCATAGGGTCTGAGGAGAGAGTCCAAATAGCCAGATAATCCTGCTGTCAGAGTGCCAATGCCTGAGATGATGGGCCGTCCAGGGTTTCCGGGTTTATGGATCTTGGGTAGCAGATAGAATACCCCTGGTTGGGGTTCTGGGGGTGTGTCCATGTAGATTTGTTCCCGTACTGTAGCTGGGAGTTTCTTGAGCAGATGGTGTAGTTTCTTTTGGTATTCCTCAGTGGGATCAGAGGATAGTGGCCTGTAGAATGTGGTCTTGGAGAGTTGCCTGGGAGCCATGTGAGACTCTGGGCTGGGTGGGGGTTGGTCTCTGGCAGAGACAAGCAGTGGTGCCTGAGATCTTTCCAGTGTGGGTTGCCCCCTAAGGAGAGTGGGTGCATCTGGGTACTGGGTAGCCATTACCAGTACATTGGCAATTCAATTAACTCCTGTAAATAGGCTGTCCAACTTCTCATTCTGAGCTGGAATGGCCTCGTGAACCCTACCATGGATGACATTGCTCATGCGGGCCTCTTTCATCTGTAGATCCCAGAGCCGCAGCACCTGTTCAAAGTCTCTTTCATGCTCTCTTCTGAACCCTGCCATTTTCTGCATCGTGATCTCATTGTTGTCACCTCCTTGTTGATCAGAGTCTTCTGTAACGCGGATTTGGCAGCATGCCCGCGGGAGGTCTGTCGGTCCTGCGCCTTCGGCGTACCTGCCGCCAAAGCCGCGGGACCGGCAGACCTCCTGCAGGCATGCCGCCGAAGGCAGCCTGACTGCTGCCGTCACAGCAACCAGCAGGCCGCCCCCCGCGGCTTGCTGCCCCAGGCATATGCTTGGTGCACTGGTGCCTGGAGCCGCTCCTGCTTATGACAGCGTGAATGAGATCAGAATCAGGTCCCTAGCTCCTGCCTCCTACCCTGAGCAATCTGAAAAAGTGAAACAGCTACTGACAACCCTGCAGCTGCCTGCTGGGAGCCACTGCTCTTTAAGGGACTGACAAGGACAGCTTTCATTTTGCAGCCTTAGGCCTCTGCTCCCTGGAAGAGACGAGGGAGAGGAGGGATGGGAAACCAGGAGGAGACCATAGAGAAGCAGTGGAGAGAGAGAGCACCAATGTGTTAATTCATTGAGTCAAAGGCCATGTGGGCCACCTGGATTGCAACTTCCACCCAACCGATCTTTTCTACCCTCTCTGTTTCCTCCTTTACACTTTCTTTTCCTGTTAATCAAAGCATCTCAGGGTTGGAAGGGACCTCAGGAGGTCATCTAGTCCAACCCCCTGCTCAAAGCAGGACCAATCCCCAGACAGATTTTTGCCCCAGATCCCTAAATGGCCCCTTCAACAATTGAACTCGCAACCCTGCATTTAGCAGGCCAATGCTCAAACCACTGAGCTATCCCTCCCCCCAACAAGTCACAATTCAGGGAACACCCCTGTCCCTTGCACCATGCCTGCTTCCAAGAGCATCTCCATTTCATAACAGCACATTCAGTTCAGCGTAATGTTTCTCCACTTTTTGTATCTGGACCTCAGATGGCTCAGCACTGACCTAACAAATTAAAAAAGGATGGAGCTAGGATTTTTTCCTCTTTAAGAGGACCCTACGGGGACTTGTTTGCTCTAGTTTAAACCCCTGCATAAGAATTCACAGCAGTTCTTCCGATATAAGTGGTGTTCGCTAAATATGGATGTTGTTTTGGTATCCAAGGTGGGTGGGTGTGTAAGGAGGGGGAGGCCAAGAAAAAGCCAAAGGGATTCTTTGGTGGTCTTGGTGGTTGTTAATCTCTTATTTTAACTAAAACAACATAAATCGATTGCAAAGGAACCCACAAGCATCCACCCTGTGCACCACTACAGTATGTTAACATTCCTCTGCGGTCAGCTGATCTTTAACGAACACAAGAGATTCAGTAACGTTTGTGTAATCTGGCAGAGAGCTAGGGCTCTGCCACCATTCTAGCAGGCTCGCGTCAGCGGTGAGACGAGTGCATCTGTCTCAACCCTTGATGGACAAAATCAGCCACATATTACAGGGCTGAAATCGCTTTACTCCCCAAAATGGAAGGGTGACCACACAGGACTGATTCATTGTCATGGAAATGGATCTTGTTCCAAGAGGAAACCATCTTTTTAAAGTCAGTGAGTGTAAACCTAGATTGTGTTTTCAGGCCCAGCCCTGAACAAGAGGGTTGTGCACAAACTGCACAAGTCCACGAGCATCTCCAAGAGGTGCTGTGACTTAAATACCCCTCTGAGTTACAACTCCTCCTTTACTTGTTCCCAGGGGGTAGCAATTCATACCAGCAGCAAAATATGACACCCCTTGTATCAGAACAGCTGAGCAGTGCAGGGAGGTGGAGCCCAGATGCCAAACATTCTGCACCTTGTCGCTCTAGGGAGGGGAGTAAGCGGAGACCATAAGAATGGCCGTACTGGGTCAGACCAAAGGTCTATCCAGCCCAGTATCCTGTCTACCGACGGTGACCAATGCCAGGTGCCCCAGAAGGGGTGAACCTAACAGGTAATGATCAAGTGATCTCTCTCCTGCCGTCCATCAGAGGATCAGAACATGCTTATTGCTGCATGACTAGACCTAATGTGCTGGTAGCCTGCATGAGAACATCAAACGGAGGGTGGTGGTCTCTACTCCCCCTTACTCCCTTGTGTGGGCATGCAGACTAAATCACAATCTAGCACTCTAGGGTTATCAATTGCCTCCTTCTGCATGGTAATTACAGCAGGGTTAAAATGGCCTAATGATTCCATTAATTTCCACAAAAAACTGACCTCCATCCATAACCGAGATTAGGCAAAGGACTAAAGGATAACAGAACAGCATCCCTCCGTATAGGAATATAGCCTGTCATACCTAGTCCAGCTGTGGCTTATAATAATACTCAGCACTTCAGCTGGGTGAACCATTTGTCACAAATGATTTATTTAATGAATTTAGCCCTTCCTGCCCCCATTTGCAAACTTTCTACAAAGTGATGCAGAGTTGTTCATTATTTGTAATGGTCCATCAAATCGTTTGTCTCAATAAATGAGAGTATGGCTGAGGGGTGAACTGAGAGCTGAGGCATAAACTTTCAGCAGTGACTAGTGGGTTGAGATGCTCCAATCTGTACTGAGACTGAAAATCAGACCATTTTTGAGTGCCCCACTTGGACACTCAAAATCACTAGTCCCGTCTGAAAATGTAGATAAGTGCTTATTCATTGTAGGCAATTATTCAGTTAATTCAAATGGCATTTTATTGCCTGATTGGATGACTGCCTCTCTGGGAAAAGGAGAAGAGAGATCATGTAATGAATCACAATGTCCTCTTGTTTGCATATGAAAATGGGTATTCATATAAATAGCAGCACCTCCCTTCACAACCTGTTGTATGAATAGAAGTGTTTGCAGAAATGCGATTACTTCTAGGAATTCTTCCTATCTCGTCTGCTTAGATTGTAAACTCTTCTGGACGGTGACTGTCTATATCAGGGGTCGGCAACCTTTCAGAAGTGGTGGGCTGAGTCTTCATTTATTCACTCTAGTTTGCATGCCAGTCATAAATTAACATTTTTAGAAGGTCTCTTTCTATAAGTCTATAATATATAACTCAACTATTGTTGTATGTAAAGTAAATAAGGTTTTTAAAATGTTTAAGAAGCTTCATTTAAAATTAAATTAAAATGCAGAGCCCCCCGGACTGGTGGCCAGGACCTGGGCAGTGTGAGTGCCACTGAAAATCAGCTCACGTGCCGCCTTCGGCACACATGCCCTAGGTTGCCTACCCCTGGTCTATATGTAGGCACAGGTCCTCTATCTCAGATGGGGCCTCTGAGCACTATTGTAATATAAAGAATACAGGTTCCCTTTACACAACCAGATCTACTTCCAGGGCCAAATTCATCCTGTAATATGTGCCTGTCCAGGTATTTTGTAAGACTGAAATCACTGTAGTATGTGAATGTGTTCCAACAGTCAGTCTCTCTCTCTCTCTCCCTTCTCCACCTATAAAGGCAGCAGATAGGTAGAAGAAATACACTTTTAATTGGAGGATCAGAGTGCCCCCTGAAGAGCGTATTGATGTTAAGCTAAGCCAAAGAGATGGGTGATATATTTAGCAAGAACAGCAGTCATTCTGATCTTCTGCCAGTGTGATTTCTGTCATCTAGAACAGGCATCTGTGACAGCTTTGTCCTCAGTGGACATCCCCCTCTCCTACTCCTCCCTCTGTTATCCTCTCCTCCTCTTTGTTCCCATTTTAATATTGGCCCCGTTCCTGCAGTCTGGTGTACATGAGTGGAACCTTCTACGTGCACACCTCCTTTTGTAATTCAACCAGGCATCAGCACAGGCTAGATGCAGAGATGCTCAGTTCTTTGGGGGATCTTTATTTATATGGTCAAGCACCCTGAATATTTGAGAATCAGCAGTTTTGGCTCCTCTGTGCACCAGGCAGGCCACACCACTTGTAACCAGTCACCTCGTAGCATAAGTGTTTAATACCACATGCACTGAAATATCACAGTGATGGGGATGGTGTGAAAACTTAGCTAGACTGAAAGGTGGTGGTGTCTCATCCTGTATGGTCCCACCTCACTTCAGCATGATTTACATCCAGTGGTCCCATCTAGATGGGAGCTTAAGCAGACACAGTATCTAAACACGTTATGTGCACTCATGAATGTATCCTCATGACATCCCTGTAAGATGGAGAAGTATTGTTGCCCCATTTAACAGATGGGGAACTGAAGCCTAGAGAGATTAAGTGACTGGCACTAGGTCACGCAGGGAGTCAGCAACCAAACTCAGGTTTCCTGACTCCCAGTATTGCCTCTTAGCCACGAGACCAACTTTTCACTCATTCTATGGAGGGAGGAGAACATATGGGCCAGAATGTGGAACACCATTTCAGAAAGAGTTTGCATTCTACTCTTCTTAAAGCATTAATTCATTTTCTGAAGGCTGTCAAACCAAACTGTTCTGCTGACGGCCTATCAAAAAGATGCAGGCCTGGTATGTGGAGATTGGATCCAGATATGAATTTTCCCAAAATTCAGGGGTGTCCTGACCTGTAATTCCAAACTGGATTCCTCTCTCATCTGAATAACTCTAATAATGATGAATAACTCTGCTCCTAATAAAAAGCTTGCTGGCAAAAAGCCCTGAGAACATGGCATTATTTACATAAATGTCTGCAAAGAACAGCTGCTTAGCCCTCCCCTCCTGTCAAATCCGTAGTATTCCTGTAGCCAACCAGTCACAAATCTTAACGCATAGGTTTGTTGCTTAAGATCCAAAGTTGCTTGGTGAACTGATGTGGCTGATAGGAAAACAGCAAGCTGTAAATACGACTGAAAACTGATGCAAAAACATTCCAGAAAACCAGGTTCTGATCCTGAAATCAGGTCAATTCCAGCCACCACCACCACCACCCCCCGCCCACGTGAGCCCCATTGCAGAATCAGGTCCGTATTTATTAATAACTTTAATTAAACTGCACAATTCACTTCTACAGCTGCTTTCCTATAAACAAAGTGCTAATTAGTTCCCTGAGTCAGTTAAAAATCATACAATTGTGCCAGGCAACTTAAAGGGATACTGGGAAATTTGAAATCTAGTCAATTGAAGGGGGGGGGGGGGAAGTCAAAAGTTGTTTCAGATCCTCACCCTGCGTCCCCCTGTCCTGTTACAATCACATTTTCTAAATAGGTTTCCTCTCCCTTCATGTACTAAGAACTCATGCAACAACAGGGGAAACTAAACCCATTTTTGTAATCATGCATACACTTAAAAATAGACTTGATTTTACTCAGGTGCGTACTTCCACAAGGGGGTTGGCGGTGTTCTGGAAATTTACCTGCTGATAGTTCCACTAGCTACGTTTTTGCAGTATCTAGGCCTATATGACTGACTATACAGGGAATCCAGTGAAACTGGCTCTACTCAAATTGATATCTGTGTAGACCAGGGGTAGTCAGTTATTTTTTGGTGACAGTCCAAATTTCTTGACCAAGACATAGTCTTGGTCCAGACTCCAGAATAACATGTATCACCCCCCACAGTAATGATGATAATAAGTAAACAAAATCTTTTTGTTGTCCCTTCAAAAGCATCTGGCAGTGTGGATTTGGCTCATGGTCTGCCCCTTGACAACCCCAGTGTAGACAATCCAACATTATACCTAAAAGAGAGTAGGAAACGCCATTTTAGGTGTGGCTTGTAAGAAGAACAGGTACAAATATTCAGGCAGATACGTGATGTTTGAGTGGCCTGTCCCTTTACAGCTGAATGCTGTGTGTTACTCCTTTTTAATTCCATCTGCAGGCATTAAGCAAGCAGTGGTTCCTCCCAGCTCCTTGCTTTCATAGGAGTTTTGCAGCATGCCAGCAATGTAGAACTCAGCTCTCCACCGGTAACTCATAAGCACTATAGCAAATGGTCCAAACCTTCTGCTATAGACCACCAGACCAGGGGGATGAGGTGGACTAGGCTTTCTTCTGGCAACTAGCAGAAGTTGCTAGATCACAGGCCCTGGTTCTCATGGGAGACTTTAATCACCCTGATATCTGCTGGGAGAGCAATACAGCGGTGCACAAGCAATCCAGGAAATTTTTGGAAAGCGTAGGGGACAATTTCCTGGTGCAAATGCTGGAGGAACCAACTAGGGGCAAAGCTTTTCTTGACCTGCTGCTCACAAACAGGGAAGAACTAGTAGGGGAAGCAAAAGTGGATGGGAACCTGGGAGGCAGTGACCATGAGATGGTCGAGTTCAGGATCCTGACACAAGGAAGAAAGGAGAGCAGCAGAATACGGACCCTGGACTTCAGAAAAGCAGACTTTGACTCCCTCAGGGAACAGATGGGCAGGATCCCCTGGGAGAATAACATGAAGGGCAAAGGGGTCCAGGAGAGCTGGCTGTATTTTAAAGAATCCTTATTGAGGTTGCAGGAACAAACCATCCCGATGTGTAGAAAGAATAGTAAATATGGCAGGCGACCAGCTTGGCTAAACAGTGAAATCCTTGCTGATCTTAAATGCAAAAAAGAGGCTTATAAGAAGTGGAAGATTGGACAAATGACCAGGGAGGAGTATAAAAATATTGCTCAGGCGTGCAGGAGTGAAATCAGGAAGGCCAAATCACACTTGGAGTTGCAGTTAGCAAGAGATGTTAAGAGTAACAAGAAGAGTTTCTTCAGGTATGTTAGCAACAAGAAGAAAATCAAGGAAAGTGTGGGCCCCTTACTGAATGAGGGAGGCAACCTAGTGACCGAGGATGTGGAAAAAGCTAATGTACTCAATGATTTTTTTGCCTCTGTCTTCACGCACAAGGTCAGCTCCCAGATTGCTGCACTGGGCAGTACAGCATGGGGAGAAGGTGACCAGCCCTCTGTGGAGAAAGAAGTGGTTCGGGACTATTTAGAAAAACTGGACGTGCACAAGTCCATGGGGCCGGATGCGCTGCATCCGAGGGTGCTAAAGGAGTTGGCGGGTGAGATTGCAGAGCCATTAGCCATTATTTTTGAAAACTCATGGCGATCGGGGGAGGTCCCAGATGACTGGAAAAAGGCTAATGTAGTGCCCATCTTTAAAAAAGGGAAGAAGGAGGATCCGGGGAACTACAGGCCAGTCAGCCTCACCTCAGTCCCTGGAAAAATTATGGAGCAGGTCCTCAAGGAATCAATTATGAAACATTTAGAGGAGAGGAAAGTGATCAGGAACAGTCAGCATGGATTCACGAAGGGGAAGTCGTGCCTGACTAACCTAATTGCCTTCTATGATGAGATAACTGGCTCTGTGGATGAGGGGAAAGCAGTGGATGTGTTATTTCTTGACTTTAGCAAAGCTTTTGATACTGTCTCCCACAGTATTCTTGCCACCAAGTTAAAGAAGTATGGGCTGGATGAATGGACTGTAAGGTGGATAGAAAGCTGGCTAGATCGTCGGGCTCAACGGGTAGTGATCAATGGCTCCATGTCTAGTTGGCAGCCGGTTTCAAGTGGAGTGCCCCAAGGGTCGGTCCTGGGGCCGGTTTTGTTTAATATCTTTATTAATGATCTGGAGGATGGTGTGGACTGCACTCTCAGCAAGTTTGCAGATGACACTAAACTAGGAGGCGTGGTAGATACACTAGAGGGTAGGGATCGGATACAAAGGGACCTAGACAAATTAGAGGATTGGGCAGAAAAAAACCTGATGAGGTTCAACAAGGACAAGTGCAGAGTCCTGCACTTAGGACGGAAGAATCCCATGCACTGCTACAGACTAGGGACCGAATGGCTAGGTAGCAGTTCTGCTGAAAAGGACCTAGGGGTCACAGTGGACGAGAAGCTGGATATGAGTCAACAGTGTGCTCTTGTTGCCAAGAAGGCTAACGGCATTTTGGGCTGTATAAGTAGGGGCATTGCCAGCAGATCGAGGAACGTGATCGTTCCCCTTTATTCGACATTGGTGAGGCCTCATCTGGAATACTGTGTCCAGTTTTGGGCCCCACACTACAAGAAGGATGTGGAAAAATTGGAAAGAGTCCAGCGGAGGGCAACAAAAATGATTAGGGGTCTGGAGCACATGACTTATGAGGAGAGGCTGAGAGAACTGGGATTGTTTAGTCTCCAGAAGAGAAGAATGGGGGGGGATTTGATAGCAGCCTTCAACTACCTGAAGGGGGGTTCCAAAGAGGATGGAGCTCGGCTGTTCTCAGTGGTGGCAGATGACAGAACAAGGAGCAATGGTCTCAAGTTGCAGTGGGGGAGGTCCAGGTTGGATATCAGGAAAAACTATTTCACTAGGAGGGTGGTGAAACACTGGAATGCGTTACCTAGGGAGGTGGTGGAGTCTCCTTCCTTGGAGGTTTTTAAGGCCCGGCTTGACAAAGCCCTGGCTGGGATGATTTAGCTGGGAATTGGTCCTGCTTTGAGCAGGGGGTTGGACTAGATGACCTCTTGAGGTCCCTTCCAACTCTGATATTCTATGATTCTATGATTCTCATTATTTCTGCCCATGACCAGGAATGTTTATGATGGCCCCGGGGCCAGAGAATTGCTCACCACAGAGACCCTCATGCTCCACATAAATGTTCCTCCAGGATTGAAGTCGGATCGCTGGTGCAGTTTTGATCCGACTTCGAGACAGCGCTCCATTGATATGGGACGAAGCCGCATCAAAGCAAGGAGGTGAAGTCTCAGGAATCATTAAGCGCAGTGTTCTTGAGAGGACCTTATATGCAAGGCCGAAGCAGAAAACCGATGCAATAAGGCTCCTGCAAAATAGTTTCCTTATACCCCAGGAAAAACACCTTGTAAAATGATTCCCCCCCCCCCCCCCCCGGCACCCAGACCCGATAATTGCCACCCTTTGTGCTGCTAACCGCTGAAGCGCATCAGTCAAGCAGCGAACTCCGTTTTGGCCGGGGATAGCTCGTCCAGCCAGGAAGCTGAGATGTCCACCTTGCAGCTTCACGTCCCCTAGTCCTTTGTGCCCTTGGGGGGTCTCCCCTTGCTTTTAGGGACGGGTCCGAGCAGCTACGGCAAACACGAACCTTGCTAACCGGATTATCAACCCCACCTAGCCGCGTGCCTGACCCAGCCTGACGACCCGGGACCCTCGCTCCCTTTCCAACCCGAGAGCTGTTTACACGGTGTGTCCTAATGAGTTTGGGAAGCGCAGCCCAACACGCAGGCGATGTGAACGTAACAGACTCTTCATCGGATCTTGTGGCTGGGGCTTAGGCTAGAGAGAGAGACACAGAAGGAACAGCGTCCCTGCTCCCCCCCCCCCCTTTATTTGTTTTTGCACCAGAAATGAGTCCGGATTTATTTGCACTCTTGGGCAGCTCGCCATTACTCATAATAACCTCGGCGTCCCTCCTCCACCCACACTCCCTTTTCCCTACGCCTAGAGATTCGCGGGGGAGATGCACTGGATGATTCAAGAGGTGCTTTTCCATCTTCTCGGGGGATGTGGGGGGGGGTGAGATGTTTTCGTTCCTCGCTGGGGTCGCTTTAAGCTGCTCCTGCAGGAGCAGTCCCCGGAAAAAGGGAGAGAGATCTGCTCCAGGCAGCTGGTTTACGCGGTGACTGCGATGCTGATCATCAACGCCTGAAGATTGCAAGCAGGGTCCTCCCAGGCAGCGGGAGGTGGGGCGCGCAGCTCCTGTCGCCTATAAGGAGCTGCCTAGCGCCTGGTTTGCCGAGTCTGAGTGTGAGCTTCGAAGGTGAATTTCAGTGGTAGATTTGCACGGGTCCGCCGTTTGCCTGGACCTGCCCCTTTAAGACGATTGCTGTAGGAGTGTCTCTCTCGCTACAGCTTCATCTGGAGTGTCTGGATGGTGGATGAAGTCAATGAGCAAAGGGAAGGGGAGCAAACCCAGAGGAGAGCCCGGCTGGCAGTCTGAAATTGGGGATTAGGGAGCCAGACGCCTGCTCGCCCTGTGCAGACAATGGATTCTGCTCCCAAACTCTCCACTCGTTTGATTTTGCTGCTCTCCAGTCTGTGGCATCTGGGATTAACAGCAACAAATTGTAAGTAGCTACGGGCATGCCAGAGACCTGTATAAATGAACTGCTTTATGGGTGTTTTGTTAGGGTGGAGGAAAGCTACCGTGTAGGGTATTGGGCATGACCTCCAGGAAAGTTAGCTAAGCCCCTGGTTTGCTAAATCAGCGTTCGAGTTAAGGAGTTTGTTCTCCCTGAAATGCAAAGTTCAAGTAAGATGGAGCGGTTCCTTGCAACAGTCCTGCCTGGCGGGGCTGCAGACTGAAGTGGATTTTCATCATTCTTTGCCTGGTTCCCTGTTTGTTTGCGCTGCTGTTTCACTGCACAAGCGACTGACGATATCGCAGAGATGCCTATAGTGAGCCGCTGTTGGTCTAGGCTTGTAGCTTGGATTTTGCAGTATGTTAAAGGTATTCTCCCTCGCCCCCTCCGAACTGGAATTAGTCTCTCTCCTTACCTAGCTCATGCCCACAGGACATTAAAGGTTTTAACTGTGTTCCGGATATAAATTTTAGGCTAGCCAGGCGGCAAGATCTGAGCCTTACAAACAGCAGCTCCAGATGTGAAACCCGGTAGACTTCTGAAGTGATCTGAATGACACGTTGCATTCTGAAATCAAACCTTCACAGAGCTTGAATAGGTGTGAAGGATGAATGCAGAAGGCTCTGCGGTCAGTAAGGTGCTATGTTTTTAAATAACACATTTAAACCAAACTTGATCAATGGCTAGTGTCCTAGAGGTTCCTACCCTAGCATCCAAAAATGGGTAGATCTTTCTCTTCCGAGTCTGACTTCTATTTCCTTTTCATCAGCTGAGAGAAATCCCATAAGATCATTTCCCTCAAAGCAACCCCCCCCCCTCTATTTGTTTTGGCCCTAAGGTTATGCCAGCTGTGTTTGTCACTGCAGACAATGATCCTTCTGAGGCATGGTATGATCTGCTGTGTCACAGTGAAAGGGGAACTTAGGGTTGTCTCTCTTTTTATTCTTCTAACCCTTGGTGCAGTAATGAATATGCAGATGGTGAATTTGACCTTTTGTGCTGCTTAATAATAGTAAAATAAATAGTAGTAAGAGATGGCAGTTATAAACTGAAACAAGAAATGGTGGGAAACGTTAAGACTCTACATAAAGGATACCTGAGTCTGTCCAGAAGGTATTGAATTGTATTTTTCTAAGTTCTTGCTAGTGAAGTGATAGAGGTCAATGTTCTGAATGTAAGAAGTCCAGAATCCAAAGATCTATTAATGACTTCTGAAATCAGGTCATGAAACAAGTAGAAGCTGATTAATATCCACACCTCCTGATGTGTTTTTAACCCATTTTGTAAATATAATTGACTCCTGTAATAATGGTGGCTATAGGGGGGAGGGTAGAAGAATCTCTCCTAAATGAAATTTTTGCTGTAGTGAGGTTGAATAAAATACTGCCTGAGTTCTGATATCCTTTTGAACACTAGAGGTCACTATTGCCACATAGATTCCATAGGTTGGAAGGAGGCCGGCTAAAAAGAGGCATATTTTCACATGTTGACATAGCTGAAGAAAGAGAATAGTTTGATAAACAGGGGCAAAGTAAATTCAATAAACACCATAAATATATTAATAGGAATATTTCCCCTTTCTTCTGTTCAATTGCTTTTAAATGAATAACATAAACGCTAGGGCGGGGAGAACTTTTTTTTTCTTGGAGCCAATTAAAATATGGTTAATATGTTTTAATAATATTCACAAATACTAACTGGTAGGCGATTTAAGACTCGGCTTTGCCATTACTGATACAGTAATAAAGTTAATTTCTAACATTTAAAAGGAAACTCTGCGTTAATGAGTTTTACTATTTCATGGGTGACAGTTTAATATCCCAGTGCCAATAAACATTTCCCCTGAATACACACTGCTTCCTAAATATTTAGAAGCCAATCTTTTTAAAGCCCAATGATCAATGGCTTTATTATACTGCACAGATTTTACTTATTCATTGTTCAATGAATTAGCCTGGAGTGGGGCTGTAAGTGCTTTTCCTGGGAGCTAAGCGAAAGAGTCTATGTGAACCTGTAATAGCTATAAGGTACTAGGGGACTTGTAGCAAGATTCTGATCTTGGGGAGTTTGTACTCACACAAATCACAATTTTATCTGGGATGAAATCTCTTCTTTTTAAAAAAATCTTGGCACATCTGACTAGATTTTCAGCTGGCATACAAAATGATAGCTCTATCGACTTCAGTGCAATGAAACTACTTTACATCATCGGAGGACTTGAAACAATATGTTACACATATATATGGGTCAATGTTCATCTGTGTGTGCCTAGAATTAGGCTCCCTAAATCCACATTTAGATACCCCAAATACCTCCTTTTCAGAGGTGCTGAGCGCTGAAACTTGTAGTGAAGTTGAGGGGGACTGTGAGTAGCCAGTAACCTCTGGAAACTGGGCAGCTTCCATTTAGGAGCCAAAATATGGATTTAGAAGCCTGGATTAAGGCTTCCACGCTTGAACAGTTTGGCCAAGGAACCAGATTCTGATCTTCTTTACCCTGGGTAATTCCACTGACTTCAATGGAGTCGCTCCTGATTTACCCTAGTATAAACAAGACCTGGGAGCCCAACGTTTTTAGAGGACAAGACCTGTGTTTGGAGTAGGAAAAATCAACTCTGATACCAAGCCCTATTAATACCAAATACAGCAGTAATGTAGGTTTTATAGTCTTAACGTGAGAGACTGCTAAATTTTTATAGTCTGTATTTTTGCATATACTTTTGCCTTCAACTATCTTTTTTTTTTTTTAATGAGAGGACTTGGCATTGGGTGAGTTAATTACCTCACATCTCTGAATTTTTGTCTCATGATCCCACTTCTGCTATATTTTTGTAACTAAATAAAGAACCGCTAAAGAATCTGCTTTGAAATGAAGCTGTGGGCCAGGGGTCAGTAGACCTCATTAGAGAGGTTAGAATTACCTAATGCTACTAAAAATCCATTAATTCTTCAACCTTGCTTCATTGAAGTGCTTTATTACATTAAATAACTACAGTAGCAGCATGATTTCTCCCTGAGATATTAATTACCAGAAAATAGATACAAACAAATTGAAAGCCATGTTGCATACATAGTCTTGTGACATTTTAATTTCTACATTCATCAGCTGGCAGGGAAAAATTGCATACAATAGATTAAATCTTCTTGAACAAAAAAAAAATTGCATGTTTTGAGATGCTGGTTGGTGTCTAAATTATTCCTAAATCATCTCTGATTGGATACAGGATATTTATAGTATGCACAAAAAGTAGTAACACAACATAGGGAAGAGAGAGCATGTGTGTACATACATATGTATATATAAAATGCTAATTTTCCCCATCTCAAGAGAAGTGGAGCTAACTCGTAGCATGGGCATTGGACAGCTCCTTCATTTACTCTGAAACGCTGACGAGTAAAGCACTGAAAACTAAAGCTATTAAGAGAATACTGTCTGCTACGATATACAGGCTGTGTCTGCCTCTTCGGAGTTTAAAATATTGCACATTCTATTATTTTTTGCAATCTCCCCCTTCTGAAGTGCAAATTTTTACTTGACTGCCATCTCTCACATGGGCAAGAAATCTGGGAAGTTAAGAATCTCTCTTAGAGAGGAGGCATCTCCCACGTCCCATAGGAAAAAAAGTTGTTCTTTAAGTAATTAATGCCATGTTTCATTACAATCTCTCCCCCGCCCCTGTACACTCAACAGAGCCAATCCGCTAGCATTTAGGGCCTGATTCTGGGAAATTCCACTGAAATCCCATTTGCAACACCCAATCAAAGCTGTGGATGTTCAGCACCAAGCCTTTTAAATTCCCTCCTATGGAACAGATCCTGCTCCTGGGGAAATCAATGGTAAAACTCTCATTGACTGCAATGGTGCAGGATCAGGTTTTATGAGGAGATTATAGCTTTACGTCTCTTTTTGTTTTGTTCAATGAAATACTTATCGTGGCTCGTGGCCAGGCAAAGAGTTGAATGAAGCATGAAAGACGAGAGTTGGTCATAGAAACAGACATGCCAGACCAAGTAGGATTTATCGGACAAAGGAATCTTTTAGGCAATAACCACGATGGGTCTGACTCCAATCTCAGCGTGCACTGCCCTGAATCAAAAGGAACTACCTTGAAGTCAATGGAGATGGACAGATTGAAATGTGATCAAGTCAGTAGCGACTCCAGTTCTGGCTATTTGGAACCCTGGGGGTTAGTCAGGATTGACGCTCGTTTAAATGAGAAAATGGTGCCTGTTGGTCAACAATGAGAAGCAGCAGGTTTGCCGTAGGCTAATTGATTTTCATAGGACCATAAATGATAAACTTAAAGAAGACCCATTGGGTAGATCACTGATGCTCAAAATGTGGTCTACGGCGTACTTGCTGGTAGGCTATGCAGAGTGAGATGATCCCCTGGTATTGGCGCTTCCTCTTTGTCTTCAGTTCCTAAATGGCCATTAAAAGAAGCAAAAATTTATTAATACTTTACTTTTGTCTGTAAGGAATTGATATAGTTACTGTAGAGATGTGTAACCATAAGTGAGGAGAGATCACTAGATCACTAATGCAAGGGCTTCTGGGGATCTCTCTCAAAATGTGGCCCATGGAATGCCAAAGCTCCCCAGACACCCTGATTATCAACACCTAGTATCATGTACACTGCATTATTCTCTTTACTTAACATTCACTCAGTTCTGCTGAGCCAGAGACAATGCGTTCAACGGGAGTCTTTCCATTGACTGCAATGGGCTTTGAATCATGCTCCCAGCAAGCAGATGGCATTATCAACTCACAGGGCAATTAGTATCTCTATCAAACATGGGAACTGTCTGGAATTTTGTTTATGGTGAAAGCACAGCAAAGTCTTTCATGCAATTAACAGCAAGAGGAAGTTGTTTTCAAACGGATTCTAGGATAACATGAAACATGTTGATTTCATACTATGGGAAATATTGCGATTCTGGGTATAACAATACTTTAACACACACTTTCCAAGAATGTTGCAAGTGTCTGTTAATTTTAGCTCACAGATCAGTGGTGTTTTATTACCATTTTATAGGTGGGGAACTGAGGCACAGAGGGTGACGTAGCAAGTTAGAATGAGAAATTAAGCCCAACTAAGGTGTACAAAAGTGGAAGGGTGCAACCATGGCTGGGTACAATGGAATGAGTGCAGGGGCTGCTTCCTTTCATTCCCCTTGTCAGTAAAGTGTCTTTAAGGAACGGTTTCTTCAGCCTTTTCTCAGGCAAACTCCCATTTAAGGCAAAGGATAGAGTGGAGCCCAACAGGATCTGGCCCTGTGTAATTAAGTCTGAAATTCATTTAGTTCCTGGAGACTTTAGCTGGATCAGTAAGTGAAACAGATGGCATCATTGCAGTTATAAGCATGTCTGCCCAGTGTCAGAGAAACAAGGGAATTTGTCTATATGGTGCTGGTTTGATGTCACTGATAATGAACTTCTTTGCGTTCATTTTGTCTCTGCATTGTCTAATTGCTCTGTGCAGATTTGTGCTGCTTGATAATGTCATCTGGTTACCGGATCAGTGGATGTGATGGAATCTTAAGTGATGACAACATTGCAATATAGAATTCTGAGAAGGAAGTGGATGCCAAAATACATCAGTATCTTATTTTTAACTAGCAACCCTGTTAGCAGTGTGTGGTTTAAAACCAAACAAAAATACCCAAACCCTAGAATTCAGTAGCAGAATCAGAAAATTGCCCTGACAGCTGTTCAGTAGGCGTCTCAATATTTGCTGCAAAAATATAGGAAAGTAATTTATTAAAAGAGAAGGCATGTAGCCATTTGAATTTTGTATGTGTCACGAGGGACCTTGTCTGGTCTTTTCACCAGAAAGATGGAAAAAAATCATCTTGGCTCTAAATGTTGCCTCTGCAAAATGCTACCTGCTTTTCTAGAACACTGCAAATCTACTGTAGAGCATCACAGAATTTGGAAAATACTGGCAGAAGCTCATGTTCAGAGACTGCCAGCACAGCATCTTGTTAAGACAATACAAAATCCTTCACAAACTCTACTTCCAGAAACTTCTCTTAAGATATATTAGAGTGGTGGGTGCCATATACTAATAGAGATGAATTAATAGTGCCTAAATAAATGAACTATGGATCAAAAGTCTGAGTAGCTTATTCTCAATGGATGATCTGAACATGGACCTTTGAGTGAGATGGAACTGTTCTAACAGTGGCTCTCAAACTTTTTTTACTGGTGACCCCTTTCACACAGCAAGCCTCTGTGTGACTCCCCGCCCCCTTATAAATTAAAAACACTTTTAAATATATTTAACACCATTATAAAAGTGGGGTTTGGGGTGGAGGTTGACAGCTTGCAAACCCCCCCAATGTAATAACCTCCCGACCCCCAGTTTGAGAACCCTTGAACTAATTTCAGCTTCTCCTGTTGTGCCTGGTGTTCTTCCCTGGTGAATTCAGACAAAATTGGTGCTCTACTCCTGAGAGACTCCAGTGTAACCACTGAGTGGGGAATCTCTTAGTTGACGAATGGCCAAAAGATGGCAACCCAGGAAATGTGGTCCAGTTATTACAGCAGCGGACTGGAAGTTAGTCTGCCACTGATCCAGTGTGTGACCTTGACAAGTCACTTAGCCTCTCTGTGTCACTTTCTCCAGTTCAAAAATGGAGGCTTCTCTCTTCCACCCTCCTTGCTCCCATGAGGTCGGTGAGTTGTGTTAGGAGACTGAACACTGATCTGTGTGAAGTGCCTGGAAATCCTGTGATGATAGATAGGAGGAAGAGTTTGGTCCAGTTCTATTTAGGGATTTCTCCAGAATGCAGCATTTAGACGGACAAACCAGGACTGGGTTTTCAGCATTGAATTCAGATGCCACAGCAGCATGTTCATGAAATTTCTGCCATCTTGTCTCTAAACTCCGCTGGGTGTGGAAAACGGATGCTGTCTGATTTCTTTTTGGCACCAGGACAAAGGCATGGGTTGATGATAAATGACATGAAACTCATTGGCTGGTGGAGTTTTCCTTTAGAAATTTTTGTTTGTTGGAGCTCTTGGCTCACTGAAGGGAACACAGTATGGACTGGATTTAAAGAAGCTGTTTTTACATGGATCCCAGAGGAGAGAAACAGCTGAGTTTGTCATAGCTCTGTTAGGAATCTCTTATCATTCATAGCTTCGTAGTTAGTGGGGTTTTTTGTCCTTTTTCCAGTCTGCCTCTGTTTCTAGACTGACAGAAAGCTTCCCTTGACCTCAAAGCAAATCATTGTTAATGGCTCATACACTAAACAATTCACATCATCAGGGTCAACGTGGAACTTCAGTGGCGTGAGATTCTGCTGCAGACAGCCCTCTGCAAGACAGTAGCCGCTGACTCTCTCTTGTAGTTTCTGTCCTTTCAGAATGTAGCGCAGGGAGCACACACCATGGAGTGCAAAAGGTTTAAAACTCCTCCATCGACACCTCAAATCCAGCCATCCCATGCCTCAGGACTAGGCCATCTCCATGGTGGGCAATGTCTTCTGCATTTGAGGACAAAAGGTGGGGTTTGTCCCTTAATATATATCCTTGTTGGAGGTTTCTTATTCATAACAGTCATATTCAATAGCTAATTCCTTTACTGTCATGGACCATTAGCATGGTCTCTGAGCCCAGGGTTAGTATATTAATTTTTCCCCCCAAGGCATGCCTAATGTGGGAGAGGGGAGCATGGTGACAGGAATTGGCAATGGATCAGACTGGCAGTCTGTCTAGTCTCAGACGGTGGCCAGTACCATTTGCTTCAGAGGAAACCCTGCAGAAGGGAACTATGGGCTAACCTGACTCAGCTAAAAGTTTTCTCCCAGGTCCCAGCAACTGGAGATTGGCTTATACCCAAAAGTGCGATACAATATCCTAGCTTAGTACTGTCCCATGACTATACAGTATCTTTTGGGGCTGGGCAAGCAATTTTAAAAAAAAATTGCACACATTTTCACCAATCAAAGCTATGTGTTTGGTTGTTGGCATTTGTGGGGCCGGTTTCTTTGATCTACCTCTTAGCGTATGCCACCTGAGGCATGGTGCGCATATGACCAGGATTCACCACTGAATTTGGTTCGCTGGTTGGATCATTAGTTTCCCTGGCCCAGGAACTGACCGGGAGCATGACATGAACGCTGAAATACTGAGCATTGGAGGAAAAAGTTTGGGAATTCTGGAAATCGAACAAATTTTAGCACAAATTATTCTGAAAATTCCTATACCAAGTGCATTATATGCTATTGGCTTTTGATTGTTCTCATGTTAAAAAAGATTGTCATTCAATTCGAGAATAGAAACAACGTGATATGACTTAGGTCACCAATCACATGCCACAAAAAAACAGTAGACAATATGAACAACCTGGAGCTTCAATAACTTCTTGCATAAATTATCCCTGGCCTGGTGGCACCCAGCTGTGAGGTGGGTACTGGGATCTATTGCTCTCCATGTGCCTCCACACAGCAGCGGTACATGATTGTCATTCCTTCCCACCTCCTTGGATTGTCTTGCGAAGGGATGGCAATGAGGTGAGACCAGGACCATGGCCCCTTCCTCTTCCCCCATACACTAGCCAGCAGCGCCCCCTGATGTAGCTGCAAGTAAGCTCACACTGTGTGCAGGGGGGCTCAAGGGAAGAATTCCTCCTGGATCTCCTGCCATGGGGAAGAAAGCTTCATGCTGCCCTCAATGTAGACATGTGCATTACTGGTATGAGTGAGCAATCAGTGAATCTTTGAGTAACAAAACCCTGACTTCGACAGATGCTTGATTTGTGAATTGGAGGGAAAAAAGGCTAAATATGCATTTTTTTAAATAAAATGAATAATTCCTCCAGCTGTAGTGTCCATGAAAACAAAAACACTGTTCACATAGGAACTCATTAGACATGTTAATCCCACAAATGGCTGAGCATGGAGAAAATCTGCTTTTGTTTTAGAAGGCAGATTTACTCAAATCGTCTCTAATTTGATTTGCTAGTGGGATATAATTTAAGTCAAACAAGTTGGCAGCATCACTCAATATGTGAATGTCTATCTGTTTAACCGAGGATGAGGGCTGCCTGTCCCACAGGGTGACAAGCCAGGGAGAACTCCTTTTGAGTGCTAAGGGTAGCCGGTAAAATAGAATTCAGATAAACTGTGGTGAAACCCAATGCATAACAGCTGATCCTTTGACCCGGCTCCTCAGTGATCATACCAGTTGTGTGTTCCGGTATCCTGGGCATTAACTATCCTCTCCATTACATCTGGTTGCTTCACAATCTTAACACATTAACAACAACCTGCAGGGTAGGCCAGTCCTAGTATTTTCATTTAGGGCTAGTCTACGCTACCCGCCCGGATTGGCGGGTAGAAATCGATCTCTCAGGGATCGATTTATCACGTCTCATCTAGATGGATAAATCGATCCCGGAATCAACGAGCTTACTCCCACCTCGTCAGGAGGAGTAAGCGCCGTTGACGGGGGAGCCGCGGTGGTCAATTTGCCGCCGTCCTCACAGCGGGGTAAGTCGAATAGGATATGCTGAATTCAGCTATGCTATTCACATAGCTGAATTTGCGTATCTTAAATCGACCCCCCCCTTCAGTGTAGACTTAGCCTCAGCCTCTTTGCTCCCCGACTGTTAAGTGACAGTGACTTGCCCAAGGCCACACCCAGGAAGACTGCGGTGAAGCAAAGAATTGAACCTGAGTTCTAGTCTAGTGCCCTAACCACTGGGCCATCCTTCCTCTCTTGCAATAGGTTCCATGGACAGTATGCAAAGCAATGGAGGAAAGGGACAATCTATTTTGCCTGGGGACAGGTGACCTCAGCTGGGCTGGGCTGTGAGGGAGAAACAGCATTCTCCTCATAGAGAATACTCTGCATCCCAATGACACTCAAAAAGGGAGGGAGCAGGAGACACAGTCCTTGCTTTATGTCTTTGGCTTTCTTGGCCTTGCTTTCTATCTGAAGCCTGCGCTAGTCACTGCAGTGTTTCAGATGGGGTGGGGAAAAGGGAGCAGAGAGGTGGGGAGAGAACTCCCCAAATGATGAATGCGTGCCTGGAATGTGTTTGGAATTAAGGTGCTAAACCGATGGTCGGAAATTTGGCATAACATTGAACTATTCCACAGAATAAATAGCAGAGCAAGAAGCCCTCGTTTGTTATGCCTCCACAGCAGCAGGCAGACTTAAAGTTTTGCCAGTGTCTCCTGGGTTTGAATGTGTAGACACTAAAGACGGAAATAGCTTTGTAGGTCAGCCAGTCCACTTCCCTGTCAGAACAGAGTTGTCCTCCACCACACACATCTCCGTGTTTTCTCTCTAGCTACTCTCAAGCACCAAGGGCATTTGCCTCTTCTCTTAAGGAGACTATTCCACTGCCTAATGAATCTCTCTGTTGGGAATCTTCTCGATACATTATTCATTTCATTCCATTGCTCCTGCAGTAGCTATGGTCTCATTTAACACCTGCCCACCCTTGGTGTTTGCACTAGAGCAGTAATGTATAGCCCTTCCTTGCCCATCAAAAAAGAGAGCTCCCCTCTGAACTCTTTCTGGTTTATCAATACTTTCTGGTAATGTAGGGTAGACAATGCAATTAAAGAGGGGCTATTACCTTCCTAATCATTGCTGCTTCTCTACATGCGTCACCCAAAATTGCTCTGGCATGTCAAGCTCACATCCAACTTATTGTCCGCTACATAGCCCTTGGCGTGTTTTGGTTACTAATAATTCCAAACAAGTATATTACTTGTCTTGCAACAAACTTAAGGAGAGAAACAGGAAATCTCCCTCAGACATTAGTTCTGAAATGAGACAGGCTTAGAAAAGGTTGCCCTGTATCTCTCCTTTGACTAGAAAAGTAACAACACGCATCTCCTCCTCCAGCCCATGTCCCCACCAACAAAAGGAGAACTCAACAGCAAAACAAGCTCAAGATTATTGTGGGTCTACTAGAATGGGCCAGACTCTTCACACAATTAGTATGACAGTAGTATGTTCATCCGTTAAGAGTCTAATCAACTTCATTAAGATTTTTCATTGAGAAAGTAAGGTATTATTATTATTCAAAATGACTAAGGTTTGCACAATTGACCCTTGGTATTTTCAAACAAAACGTCACCATATAATTCTCTTGCCCTATTGGGAGACTTTCATTAGGACGGTGACAATTATTCACTAGGTAAGTTCAACCACTGGAATATATCTGGATAGCTACAGGCCCAATTGTAATACTTTTACACAAACTGAGAAGCATTCCACTCAGTCCTGCACTTAACCCAAGTACTGTATTCAGGGTAAACAACTAATGACCCCTAATGTAGAATTCAGACCATTATTCATCCATTGCAGTCAGCAAGTAGATCAAAGGAAAGAACAGTTGTCAACTGAGAATAACTGTTTATATAGCACAGGGTTCCATTAAGTTCAAAATTTGGATTTGTAATTAAGTTTTTGCTGGAAAGAAACAATGATTTAATTAAAAGGGGAGGGAAGAATGTTCCATGAAACGCCAAAGAAGAATAAGCTCTGCAGACCTTGTGAAAATCCTCAACCCCACTAAATCCTCCTGTATATGTTTTTCCAGTGTGGTGTTTGAAGCTATGGTCTCAACAGAAAGTGATGTGGTCAGGTTTTAAGGTACTATAAGCACAGTGAGTGTTTGTCATACATTGTTGGGTTCCCACGTGTGCTAATTGCAATCAGAAAGACAGTATATGGCAGAATCTGCTCTCAGGATTCCCTGCAAAGATAAGGTCTCCATTTTACAGATGGGGAAACCAAGGTCCAGAGCTGGAAGTACCAGTTTTATCCTCTGGACTACACTCCGTCCCCCTAGATGTATATTAGAAAAAAATATATGCACTATAAAGACTGAAGCCATGGCAGAGTTCAGACTTACGATGCTGGATCTGTCAAGCGATTCAGAAAACACCTCTCAGATACAGAAGACTTCTTATATTTTGCATGTCAGTGTAGAGTTTTGAGTGTGAGTGTTTCACAACTAGTTGACAGCTGCTTGTCAAAACAGACCAAAAAACTAAGTGCCCATGTGTTGGGCTCTGATAGAGGCCTCCCTATTGGACAGGGGCGCAGGCAGATACCAGACACCGTGTTGGTATATAACACTCTAAATATTTTTATTGATTACAATATAAACCCCACTCACTTCACATTCACACTCCTTTCATACTACACCAGAGTCTGAAGATCCGAAGGAAATCCCGATGGCCAATCAAAATTCAGCCTGATCAGAAGGCATGGGGAGCCCCACATTACACGCACCTTCTTTTTCAAGGCTCTGGGTCAGTGTCTGACTCCAACTTCAGCTATAGCAAGCAACCTTTTTTATAGACCAGTCCATCGCACCATTAGCTCTTTTCATCCATAACTCCAGGAGAGCAGTTCTGTGCTGGCTGCCATAATCCAAGACATTCTATTTCCTCTTACGGACATGACAAAGTTTGTTTAGCACAGACAATTCTTGACCACTCATAACCTTAAATCCTTGCTTCAGTTGCCAACATGCAACTCACGTACTCATGTCAAGCATACAGCATTTATATTAGGCCCATATGGCCTATAGCGTATTACAACATGTACATCACAACACATGGAAAATCTGATTTCCCCCTTTCCTCCCCCTGCCATTTTTTCACTAGCTCTGGTATTTTTCCAACTTTCTTTCTAGTCCACTTCTAAACAACTTCCCTGTTTGCTTCAAAAAGCATCTGGATACATAATCTCATTGTGAAAATTGAGGGTAGGTTTTGAAGGGGATAGGTTCTGTTGTGAAGCTGAGGCCTAGGCGTTAGAGAGAGAACTGGGAGTCCTTACCCTACCTGTGATAGTGTATTTAAGCAATGAAAGGCTTAACTGGGTGAAAGAGTTAATACTGTTTTGTGTTCACTTAACACAAATATACCAGAAAACAGTATCATTGGCAAGAATGGTCAGTAAAACCAGTTAACTTTAAACAAATACTGCAGAATTTTGGTGGAAAGCGAATCTTGAATTAATAATAATTTGTACCACATTCTTTCTATTCGCCATTTATATTAATCCAATCAGGGAAGAGAATAATAGAAATGTAGGGCTGGAAAGGACCGCTAGTAGTCATATAATTCAGCCCCCTGCACAAAGGCAGGACCAAGTACACCTAGAGATTCCTTGACAGGTGTTTGTATTTCACAGCAAGCCTTGGAAGCCTATTCCAGTGTTTGGCTAATCTATCCTTGTACTTAGAAAACTTTTCCTAATATCTGACACAAATCTCCTTTGCTTCAGTTTAAGCCATTTATTTCTTGTCCTATCTTCAGTGGACATGGAGAACAATTGATCACTGCCCTCTTATGTTAGGAGCCATTAGGAAAGGGATAGATAGTAAATATCATAATGCCAGTGCATAAATCCATGGTATGCCCACATCTTGAATACTGTGTGCAGTTCTGGTTGCCCCATTTCAAAAAAGATATATTAGAGTTGGATCTTCAGACTCTGGGGCGGGCAACAAAAATGATCAGGGGTATGGAACAGCTTCCAGATAAGGAAAGATTTAAAATACTAGAACTGTTCAGCTTGGAAAAGAGGCAGAACTCAGGATCTTGCTGTCTTCTTGGAGAAGAAGATTGAGTAGATCTCAAATGATCCTTTTATGCCTTCATCCCTGTCATTAGCTCTGAAGTCTCTCTTTAAGTCTCCTCTTGTCCATCCCCGCACTGCCACTTGCTCCTCATTGTCTTCGGCGCCTTGTTCTCCTGCCTGAACCTACCCTAGAGTCCCACATCCTCCGAAAAACACTCTTATCGTCCCATTTCCCCTTCTCTAACTCACTCTAGCATCTACTCCAACCTGGTTTCCACCTTCTCTTCTCCACTGATACTGCTCTCACCATAAATGACTTCTTCCTGGCTTGATTTTTGGGTTTTCTACCCCACTGTCTCCCTCTGATCTTTCTTCAGCTTACAGTACTGTATATCACTGCCTCTTCCTTTGTGTTCTGCTTTCCCTTGGTTCTGTGCCTATCATTCTGACCATCTTTTTTTCCGCACTTCCTTTTATGATTCCTACTTCTGCCTTGAACCCCACCTAGATTCCTCTCTATTTCCCTCTGAGACCTTATCCCTGGGAGACACCATATGGTTTTAACAATACCCTCTATGCTGATGACAAACCTATACCTTTCCAGGCTGTTCAGTCCCACACTTAATACCGTCTCTCTGACACATCTTCCTGACTGACTTGCCAGCAGCTCAACTTCAAAGTAGCTAAAAACAGAACTCACTGTTTTCCTTCTTGAATCTTCTCCATTTCTGCCTTTGTCCATTGCCACTGGAAACACCACAATTCTCCCATCACTCAGGCTTGCAACCTCGGATTCGTATGACTCCCTGTATATTCAGGCTGTGTCCAAATCTTGCCACTCTTTTTTCTTCCAGAACAAATAAAAAATGTACCCCTTCCATTTTATGTTTAATCCTTCTTCAGTGCAGGGGAGTGGACTTGTTGACCTCCTGAGGTCCCTTCCAGCCTTACATTTATAGGATCCTAAGATATTTATGCTAATGGATAGGGTGTTGTCTATGCTCTCATTATCTCCTAGTAGAGTTGGTTGAAACATTGTAGGTATTCTTTTTTTTCCTTGACAGTTTTGTAAACCATCTTGCTTTTTCTGAAATTCCCTTGGAAACTTTCCAGTGGGGGAAAAATTGTTTTTATTTCCCTACCTTTCTTCCTTCTCTCTCTCTTCCTTTTTCCATTTTGCCACTTAAAAAGGGGGGGGAAGCAGAGGAAAGAAATAGGGAATGACCCTGGCAAAACCAGAGAATTTAGAAAGAAACAGGATTTTCATTTCAAAAGTAAAATGCCAGTTTGACCAACCAATTTTTCACAATCTCTACCTTCCACTTTAACTACTTCATCTTCCAAGCCACTCAAATACTGCTACTGAAATGATCTTTGACGTGTATTGAGAACTATGTTGGCATTGCAAGCTATCACTCGGGGGGGAGGGGAGTGAAGGGGCAAGCAAGGGCAGTTTCCTGGTCTTGCTTGCAGGCTAGTGGGCTCTGTAGCAAAGTAAGCATGTGATCCAAGTCATTCTGAAAGTAGCAAGGTGGGGTGAGCTGTGCTTTCGAGAGCAGCCTGTTTTGTCTTTATGCTTTTTGTTCTTGTGTGTTGTTCTGAAGTTTTGTTTTTCTGAATTTCTCTGTGTATGCGGTGATCAAAACAGTCTTCCTTATTACTCAATCAGGCCATGTCTTCTCCACTCTCCCAACATCCACCATATCAAAGTGAAACTTCTCATTCTTACCTGCACGTGCCGCCTAACTCTGCTCGGGTCTATATCTTAGATCTTGTGTCATCATTCTCAAAATGATTTGTTCTGCCAATCATGCTAGCCTTACAACCCTCTTTACTTATCTCTGCCACTGCTGTCTTTGTGCCTGCTTCCCTGCTACAAGCTATGACCTTCAAAACTCTGGGCACCTTTGATTCAAATCGCGCCTTACAGATTTAATGCTCTGTCCACATCAAGGTTCCATGATAGGTGAAATGAGTTAAGTGTGTGTAGGGTAACTTTAGTTATTTGGTTGGTTTGTTTTTACTGCTCTGGGTCTCCCAATGTACTTTCTCTGGGGCTCATTTTAGACTGAGGAAGAGACTTGCTTAACTTCTACATTGGAGTAGTATTATTATTATTCATTATTAGCATTTTAAGGCATCCATCACCACGGAATCTGGGTTCCTTATAATGCACAAATGTCAAGGTATTTGATACCGTAACAAACTATGCCTATCAAACAGCAGGCTTCAGAGGATGAGCTTCCAAACAGGGAGGAGTATGGGCTCCATTAGTAGAAGGAAACTGCATTGCTCGGTCTGGAGCTGCAGTTCCAAATTCCAGCGGTTCCTCTTGTTAAGCTAAAGGAGCAGTTTTGCCAGATCAAGATTGCAAGATCATCTAGCTTTGTTGTTTCTCCTGCACCCAGAGTTCATCATCTGGCTCCCTGCTAAGGCCATGAGAAACTGGTACCCAGAATCCTCTCGTAAGTAATATATGTGAGCAATATGGTAACTTTTCAGAAGTGTGTTCAAAGACCAGATAAAACACAGAAGGAGCTAGTGGAAAAGACAATTACTAGGGGAAGAGGGAATAAGTGACCCTGGAGATCCTTGCCAGCTCTTTCCTTCTGCTCCCACAACAGTGGAGAGATTACACGCTTTCCAATGGGACATGTAGCACTTGCCTTTTACACTTGGAAGGTCTTGAGAGATCAGATCTTAACATCATGGAATTATGTATAGAAAAACAACTTCTTTAAATTTGAGAGGTCTAAAATGGTGTTGTTGACAAACTTCCACTCCTTCTGAGGCCAGTCCAGCTGGTTTTGCATACAGAGATGAGTAATGGTCCCAATAACACTGTTAAAGAGGAAGGATGGACTTTTTGTATGGCCTTGGGCAAGGCACTTAATCTTCCTGTGCCTTGACCTTAGTGGGGGGACATCCAGATAAGGCAAACCATGAGTAATAATTTAACTCTGGGTTTTCTGTAAAGCTTGCTGCGTGTAGAGGTGAGATGATTGATGATGTGGTTTAGTATAAATGGCATATCGGTGCTCTGTATGATCTACATATCTAACTCAGATTCATGCTCATAAAACCTTGTTTGCTACCTCCACAATACTGTGTTCTCCTCACATGTTTATAAAAACAATGTCCATAAGATCATTCAGCTGAACTATCAAGGAAGAGCAATTCTGAAGGCTAATCTTTTGGCTCGTTACGTTCTAAAAATAAACCAGGCACTCCCCTTCCCACCCCCAACCTTCCCCAATGGGTCTCTCATGTCTGCATCATGGGAAATCAGTTCCTGCACCGGAGTACACCGCACATGGTGTCTGATGCACTGCATATCAGAGAACAAGCTGGAGCCCTAAAATAGTACTCAGAGGAACTGTGCCAAAAGACCTTCCTCTATCTATATCCACACACATAATGAGCGTAAATATCCCACGGCTTTCTTTACTTCTTGGCGAACACATGGTTTAAGTGAAATGATCCACCACTACCCTGAGGTGTGTTTCATGCTTGCTTTCCTGGGCTTATATGGGATCTTTTTTCCCTTCCCTAACATCATTACTGTGCATTTGCTACAGGGAGCAGCACAAGATTCCTATCTGCCAGTGAGACAAATCCGCTTGCATCAGTAGGGTTTGGAATGTAGTTTTTCCTCTATTATTTTATTTTTAATCGAGGAAAAATACCAGTAAGGTTTGCTTTCAATTCAGTGTGTGGGAAGCTGCTGCCATTAATTGCACGTGCGATAGAGCACTCTCCACTTCATAACTATGCCTTCTTCGCATCACTCATATTTTCTGATATTACCCCTGCTACAGTATGTTCCTGTATAACATAGTATCAGGAATGGCTTAGAGGTGTTGTCCCCCCCACCCCCCTGTTTCCACCCCACCCTCCCAATCTCTGGAAATGAAAACCGCACTATAGCAGGGATTTTACAATATTTTTTTCCTAATACTGCAAGCCAGCTGGCCAAACAGGAAACCCAAAGTAGATCAGCTGTTTGTCTCTGAATTATGGAAGTAAATTACTGTGAAACCTGATATCCTGTTGCTTAGTAATTTTTTAGCCTGTGACTTCCATGCTTCTGAGAGGAGACTCTAACTGATGTTGTGATGGCACCTGCGGACTGGGATGACCTACTGTTACCATAAAATAAACAGATCTGTTTGTTCAGGATGAGTATGAATGGAGATGGAACCAAGTCGCACAATTTGTGACTGGCTTTGGAACCGAACTTGTCCAATGATTGGGGTTATTCAGAATTGGCTTTGGCCCATTATAGACTTAGGGGAACTCTGCAAAGTTTATATGTGAACATCTAGGAGTGTCTAAAATTGGGATTTTGCTTTGAGCCCACTTGTAGCTAAAAAGTATCCCAGGCAAAACATTTTGTGAGGAGATGCCTTCAAAAAGAATGGAATTGGGGAGGGAAGTATGCGCAGAGGGAAAGTGGCAACAAAAGAAATATATGCTTTTACTTGTAATATTCAGATGTCTCCCAGAAAATGCATGCAGAGTCCAACTGAGGTGCACGTCTCTAGTTAATTACTTTTTTTTTCCTCTTTATTTTAATAAATGAAGCCGCTCTATAGTTTTCCTGAAAAAAATTGTCACCAAAATATGGGGTTTATTTGAAAATTGACCAAAAACTTTCTGATTTCTTTTTTTTTTTTTTTTAAACAGGAAATTTCTGAACAAATATTCATTTAGTTTTGAATGGCTGTTTAGATTTCAGTTTCAAAAGCAAACAAACAAACCCCTAGGATTTTTGCCCTCTGCACTGTGGTTCTCCGCCACCATCCCCGTGCGCGCTCTTGCCACTGAATGAAACAGATGAACGTGTAAGATCTTTGTTTTGAGAAAGATAGGTTGTGACGCTCTGTACCTCCAGGGAACACCCTGCACCCCCATGTTAATCTTTATAAAATGATTGTGTGGTATCCAATGCAAAGTTTGTCATGTTGGGTGTCTTCAGAAGGTGATCTTAACATTTTCAATGCCCTTACAAACTGTGCTTCTCACCACAGGCTGGCAGGTTGCTCTTCAGCCAGGCTCTCCCCTTTGATCAGCGTTTCAGTCACTTGGCGTGGTGTCTGTAGATGGAAGAGAGAGGCGGAGCATGGCAAACGTCTCTCCCTTTTATCATGTTCTTTCTTCCCTCTTGGCTTTGCCCCCCACCTTCAGAATCAGATCAGCATTTCCTCATTGCAGTCCCAAACTGACCAAAGGAAGGGGGGTGACTCACTGGGGAGTCCAACAGATCATTTTGTTGCTGCCTAGGCCAGCGTCCTTTGTTCCTGTGAGGCTGGGCTCGGTTTGTCCCATACATGCCCTGATGAGGTGTGAACTGCTTCTCTTCTCTTGGAGAGTTTTTGCCTGGGCTTATATTAAGCCACGAGGACACATTTTCAGCCTCATAACTATATACATGAAATTATAACCTATAACATTACTGTAACAACAATGCTCAGTGCATCGTGAGCCTTCCGAAGACACTCAACATGACAAACTTTGCATTGGATACCACACCATCATTTTATAAAGATGAACATGTGGGTGTAAGGTGTTCCCCCGAGGTACAGAGCGTCACGTAGGTGAGGTAACATTTTCTCACCTACCTTGTCTCTTTCATAGCCTGGGACCAACACTGCAAAAAATTAAGGTTGGTTGGTTTTCTTTCTCCATTTTGTAACTTCTCTGAAGTTGGAGGAGTTTTCAAAAGTTACACTTCAAGGAGAGGGAGGAGTAACTGACCATCATTCATTCTATTGTGTGTGTTTTTTTTTAAATAAATTACATAAGTAACACCTAGGGGGGAGCCTACTTTCTTCAGTTTCCAAAAATCTAAATTACTATATTAGTTTGAATAGAAAACTTTTGAATGGAAATGTCTCATTCGAAGTGGGTGTGAGGGAAAACATGCTCGTTTCAACTAGCTTTACTCCTTACACCTATTTTTCAGCCGTTTATAAACCACACCTGATCCTGAACCATTGAAATTAATGGAAATTTTGCCACTTGAACTGGTGAGAGTAGCAGGATCAGACCCCTTTCAAAGCAGAGGAACAAGTCTTGTATCATAAAAAGAACTAGACAGTGATGTCATGTTGGTTTGCTTAGGTGTAGCCACCACTATGCTCGCTGCTGCTCTGTATTATCCTGCATGTCTTGCAATTTGTGTTATTGATGTAAATTACCTCAATGATAGCATTCAAAGCCAAATTTCCAAAGCTGAAGAAGCTACTAAATTATGGGGAACAGCAAATAATGAGGCACAGTGAAGTCTGAGAAGTATTGGATCATCTGAGCACCTAAGGCTGATGGATGGCAAATATAGTTCAGTGCAGCTAAATGTTGAATAATGAGTCTTGAAACAAAGACGCAGTAGAGGGGATGGCAGCTGAATGGACTGAATCATGGTGAGTGGGGAAGTTATTATTAGAGGAATATCTCTTAAAGCCTGAAGTGCAAATTGTTGCTGCACAATAGGTAGTGGCAGTCAAAACAAACACCACCCAGCTGGAGGAAAGCAATACACAATATAGATGATGTCTGTTTAGACTTGTGTAGTGGAGAGCTAAAATGTGAACTGAAGACCATTTTCCCCTGTAAATATGGAACGATGACTTAAGTGTGAGGCAGAGGGCACGTCTATACTTATCTGCTGGTTCGGCGGCAAGCAATCGATCTTCTGGGATCGATTTATCGCGTCTTGTCTAGACGCGATAAATCGATCCCGGAAGTGCTTGCTGTCGACGCCGGTAATCCTGCTCCGCGAGAGGAGTATGCGGAGTCAACAGGGGAGCCTGCCTGCCGCGTGTGGACCCACGGTAAGTACCTTTAAGTTCAAACTAAGATACTTATAGACTCATAGACTCATAGACATTAAGGTCAGAAGGGACCATTATGATCATCTGGTCTGACCCCCTGCATGCCGCAGGCCGCAAGACCCTTCCCTGTACTCTACCGTTGAAGTCCCCAGTCCTGTGTTTTAGTGACTTCAATCGGCTGAGACCCTCCTGCTAGTGATCCCTGCCCCATGCTGCGGAGGAAGGCGAAAAACCTCCAGAGGCTCGGCCAATCTACCCTGGAGGAAAATTCCTTCCCGACCCCAAATATGGCGATCAGTAATACCCCGAGCATATAGGCAAGAGTCTCTAGCCTGACCCTTGTTGGCCATTATGTTGTTCATGTACCATTGCTTGGTTTTCCTTGACTACTATGTTTTATCATTAAACCATTCCCTCCATAAACTTATCCAACTTAATCTTAAAACCAGACAGGTCCGTCGCCCCCACCGTTTCCCTCGGAAGGCCGTTCCAATATTTCACCCCTCTGATGGTCAGAAACCTTCGTCTAATTTCTAGCCTAAACTTCCCCCCGGCCAGTTTGTATCCATTCGTTCTCGTGTCCACATTAGTACTAAACTGGAATAATTCCTCTCCCTCCCTTGTATTAACCCCTCTGATATATTTAAAGATAGCAATCATATCCCCCCTCAGCCTTCGCTTTGTCAGACTAAACAACCCAAGCTCCTCTAATCTCTTTTCATACGACAGGTTTTCCATTCCTCTGATCATCTTAGTCGCCCTTCTCTGCACCCGTTCCAGTTTGAGTTCATCTTTTTTAAACATTGGAGACCAGAACTGCACACAGTACTCCAAATGAGGTCTCACCAGTGCCTTATACAACGGAAGCAGGACCTCCCTATCTCTACTAGATATACCTCGCCTAATACATCCCAAGACCGCATTGGCTTTTTTCACCGCCACGTCACATTGCCGACTCATAGTCATCCTGCGGTCCACAAGGACCCCTAGGTCCTTCTCCTCTTCCGTTACTTCTAACCAATGCGTCCCCATCTTGTAACTAAAATTGTTATTATTCGTCCCCAAGTGCATAACCTTACACTTTTTACTATTAAATTTCATCCTATTTCTAATACTCCAATTCACAAGCTCATTCAAGTCTCCCTGCAGAGTATCCCTATCCTCCTCCGAGTTTGCAACTCCTCCCACCTTCGTATCATCCGCAAACTTTATCAGCCCACTCTTGCAATCTGTCCCGAGGTCAGTTATAAATAGATTAAATAAGATGGGTCCCAAAACCGAACCTTGAGGCACTCCACTAGTAACCTCCCTCCAACCCGACAATTCACCCTTTAATACGACCCGCTGCATTCTCCCCATTAACCAATTCCCTATCCACCTCTGGATTTTCATATCGATCCCCATGTTTTTCATTTTAACCAATAGTTCCTCATGGGGTACTGTATCAAACGCTTTACTGAAATCCAGGTAAATTAGGTCCACCGCATTTCCCTTATCTAATAAGTCCGTTACTTTCTCAAAGAAGGAGATCAGATTCGTTTGGCACGATCTGCCCTTCGTAAAACCATGCTGTAATTTATCGCATTTGCCATTAACCTCAAGGTCCTCAACTAGTTTCTCTTTCAGAATCTTCTCCAGCACCTTGCACACTACTGATGTTAAACTAACAGGCCTATAGTTACCCGGGTCACTTTTTTTCCCTTTCTTGAAAATAGGAACCACATTGGCTATTCTCCAGTCTAACGGGACTACCCCCGAGTTTACAGATTCATTAAATATAGTCGCTAATGGGCCTGCTATTTCCCGCGCCAATTCCTTCAATATTCTCGGATGAAGATCGTCTGGTCCACCCGACTTAGTCCCATTAAGGCGTTCTAGTTTTGTTTCTACCTCGGATGCGGTAATCCCCCATCCCGTATGCCCCTCTGTAACGGTGCTAGTATCCCTAATACCTTCATTGGCCTCATTAAACACCGATGCAAAATATTCATTGAGATATTGCGCCATGCCTAGATTATCTTTAATCTCCTCTCCGGCTATAGTCTTCAGCGGTCCCACTTCTTCTTTCTTTGCTTTCTTCCTATTTATATGGCTGTAAAACCTCTTACTATTACTTTTAATTCCCCTCGCTAAGTCCAACTCTTCCCGGCCTTTGGCCTTTCTCACTCTATCTCTACATTCTCTGACTTCGCTAAGGTAAGTTTCCTTACTGATCCCTCCCCTCTTCCACTCTTTGTACGCTTTCTGTTTTTTCCTAATCGCCCCTTTCAGCCGGTCGCTCATCCAGCTCGGTCTAAGTCTCTTGCTTAGTAATCTTTTTCCCTTTTTGGGGATACAGGCCTCTGACAGCTCTTGCATCTTTAACTTAAAGTAATCCCAGGCTTCTTCTGCCTTTAGGTCCCTTAATACGTTTGCCCAATCCACTTCCCTTACCAGTCCCCTTAATTTGTTAAAATTGGCCTTTTTAAAATTATAAACCCTAGTCTTTGACTTAATTCTGGTACTCTTTCCATTTAGTTTAAAGCGAATTAGCTCATGATCACTGGAGCCCAAGTTGTCCCCCACTACCACTTCCTCAACAAGGTCCTCACTACTTACCAGAATCAAATCTAAAATGGCCTCCCCCCTCGTCGGCTCAGCTACCACTTGATAAAGGAATTGATCCGCAAGCACATCTAGGAACATCTGAGCCCTATTATTGCTACTAGCGTTTGTTCCCCAATCTATATCCGGGAAGTTAAAGTCCCCCATAATTACACAGTTTCTATTAGTATTTACCTCCCTTAATACATTAAACAATTCCTTATCCATATCCTGGGTCGATCCCGGCGGTCTATAGCACACCCCAAGCACTATCCCCGGAGAGGCTCTAGTAGTACTTTTACCCAGCTTGAGTATTGCCCAGACGGACTCTATTATCTATTCCATCCACTATTATTTCTTTACAGCTTATTTCACTATTGACATACAATGCCACCCCCCCCCCTTTACCTTTATCCCGGTCTTTCCTAAACAGCGCATACCCCTCCATACCTGTGTTCCAGTCGTGACTGCCATTCCACCATGTTTCAGTTATTCCTACGATATCCGGTTTCAATTCTCGGACCAAGAGCTCCAATTCCTCCATTTTATTACCTAGGCTTCTCGCATTGGTGTACAAACAGCCTAATATATGTCGTTTAGCCTGTCTCCCATTACTAGCACTGTATGTTGCGCTCCTCTTTGTGTTCGTCCCCCCTGTCCCTCCTATGTCCAATCTCATTTCCCCGGCTATGTCTCCTCTTATTACACTCAGCTTTTCAATACCGGAAACTGGCGTGGAGATTAACTGTGCATCTCCCAACCATCTCCCCAAACTTCCTAGTTTAAAGCTCTTTTGATAAGATGAGCCAGCCTCCCTCCCAGAAGTCTATTTCCTTCCCTACTCAGGTGAAGCCCATCCCGCGAGAACAGGTGTCTGTCCCCGAAAGCCTCCCAGTGGCCATACATCCCAAAGCCCTCCTTATAGCACCACTCCCTTAGCCAACTATTTATCCTCGCAATCCTATCAGCCCTTTGGTGCCCTTCCCTCGGAACAGGCAGAATCCCACTAAAGATAACCTGAGCCTCTATCTCCTTGAGAGTCTTCCCCAGCCTGGCATAATCTCCCTTGATTCTCTCTAACGAGAACCTAGCCGTGTCATTCGTTCCCACATGAAGGATTATCAAGGGGTTCTTACCTGATTCTTTCAGGATCCTTTTCAACCGCAGGTCCACATCGCGTATCTTTGCACCCGGTAGACAGCACACCCTTCTGTTCTCCGGGTCCGCCCTGGTCACAGGCCTGTCCAATCTCCTCAGTAAAGAGTCTCCAATTACATACACCTGCCGTCGCCTGGCAACAGTGCGATCTAGTAATCTAGTCTCCGATCCCTCTAGTCCTGACCTGTGTCTGCTCCTATCTTCCCTTATGCTCCCCCTTATGCCTTCCTGTATCCTCTGGTGGCCCATAATTGGTGCTGTCTCCATCAACTCCTCCCCCCTCTCTCTCGGACTAGCCGCTCTTCTCTTCTTCCTCACCCTCCCACCTTCAGTCATCACCTGCTGCCCCTCTACCTCGTTCTCCAAACACTCAAACCTATTCCTGAGTTCTATTCCCCCCTCACTGGCCCTCCTTTTCCTTGGCCTACTTCTCACAGTCACATGCCTCCACTTCCCTGGATCTCCTCCTTCCATTCCCCTCTCGCTGTCATCTACTACTGCCTCCTCCTGCACCCTAGAGCCTTCCTCTTCAGCCCCGCCTTGCCCATCCTCCATCAGCTGCTCAAACCCCCGCCTAAACTCCACCAGGGTCTCTACCTGCATCTCCAGCCCCTTAATCTTTTCCTCCAGTAACACTATAAGGCGACACTTCATACACACATACCTTGGTTCCGGGTCTCCTGCTAGGACTATATACATACCACAGCTTCCACATGCAGCCATCTGCATTCTGTCTGCTGCTGCTGCTTGGCTCATGGCTGCTGCAGTTTCTGCCCACAGCACCTGGGGCCACGGAGCACACGACACGCCCCGCCCTCCTGCCTCCCCCTGCAAACTCCCTCGTAGCTGAAGTTGCGTATCTTTGTTCGAACTGGGGGGTTACTGTGGACCAGCCCTAAGATAATTTCATACTTTACCTCATGACGCTCCTTTCAACCAAAAGAAGAAAAGTTGCAGTCAGCCATTGACAAACACAATTATGGCCCCCATCATCATCACAACATCCCTCTGAGGTAGAGAACTAGCACTATCCCCATTGTACAAAAGGGATGCGGTGACTCTCTCAGGTGTGAGGAACTGTAGATAGGAAGTGTACACTGGTCTCTTGTGTACCAGTCCAGTGGAGCTAGTTGGGAAAAAAAGGGGGGGAAATGTTCACAAGTTTGTGTTGTGGCTATTCTCCCCCAATTTTTAAACAAAAATATTTAGTACCCTCTGAAATATGCCAAAGACTGGATCTCCTTTTTAAAGACGAGCTCCTGAGTTATGTTAGGTTTCCTTTGACACTTCTGATGGAATGACACACAGATCTGAAGCAGAGGTCTTTGTTTTGAATCGGGAAGGCTGAAAATTTTCAGAGGAAACTTTTTCCTATGTGACAATGGGGTTTCATTGAAATAGACATTTTCTGGGCGGTGCATATTGGAGTGGGTGGAATCCGTTTTGGTGAAATTTTGCAAAAGGCAAATCAAAATTTCAGGTTGGATTGGCATTTAATCTCTGTTTATTCCTGAGCTTCTGTAGTGCCTCATGGGAGCTGAAGTTCCAGTTTCCTTATGTCTCTACTCATCATTATTGGCCCTGTGCTGACCATAATGCACCATGCTCTCTCCTGTGGCTGATATTTTCTGAATCCAAAGTTTTTGGAACTTTTCATTGTGTGAAAAGTTGTGTTTTTGTTGTTGTTGTTGTTGTTGTTTTTGTTTTTTTTATATTAACTTTTTGACCTGAATTCGGCTGAAAACAAATATTGAAATATCAGAATGTCCTGTGGGAAATATCTTCTGGTTTTCCATCAGCTTTAGTTTTGAATCTCTTTTGGGGTTTGTCAATTTTCATGCCTATTAATTTATTTCAAAGTGGTCAGAGAGCCTCATCCTGATAGACATGGTGCTCTGGAAGCATTAAGTGGTGTTTAATAATATTTTATAATAACCCTATGAAACAATCATGTATAATCTCAATGGGCTGCAGTCAAGAGTCAGAAATGTAACTAAACACCCTTTGGACATGTTGGTAGAGCACTGCAAGAACTGGAATTTCCATTCCACAAAAAATTTTAAGATCTCAAATTTTTTGGTTTTGTTCTGATTGGGAAGAGGGGAGAGAAATTTTCTGCAAAACTGATTTTTGAAAACTTTTGTTTTGAATTGATCTGAAGATTCCATTTCAATAACATTAAAATGTTTCATGCCAATTTTGACTTTTTAAAAGAAACAAATTATTTCAATTAAAAAAAAACCTAAATATTCTGTTCTGATAAGCAACATTTCAACCTTATTGAAATGTTTTTTAATTTTTCAAAGCAATTTTTTGTCAATATCAATGCGTTCCCATGTAAAGTTTCTATTTCCATGAAATAGCATTTTACAATGGAAAAGTGTTCCACTGAAAAACTTTGAACCAGCTCTAGATGTTGGAACTAGAGCCTGCAACTTAATATTTTGCCACCAGAGGCTGACATAAACAATTGAGTTGTATCTTGCGGCCAGTAGAGGGCTAAACTTAGACTTCTAGACAAATCTGTTACCCTGCAGTAGTGTAAAAAATGCAAACTGCTATCAAATTAGAATGGTAGCATTCTACATCCACTTTGTACTGGTGTAAAATGATTGCGCAAGGTTCCAAGTAATAGAAAAATAGGTTCAACGCATGTGGTTTCTAACCATAATCTGAAGAATAACATGGTGGAGAGGGAAAAGAGATAGGAAATGATAGGTGCTGGAAGTGAATTCTCAATATCTCATTAGGGAAAGGGATAGCTCAGTGGTTTGAGCATTGGCTTGCTAAACCCAGGGTTTGAGAGTTCAATCCCTGAGGGGGCCATACAGGGATCTGGCGCAAAAATCAGTCTGGGGATTGGCCCTGCTGGGGGTTGGACTAGATGACCTCCTGAGGTCCCTTCCAAGCCTGATATTCTATGAACTATACTAGGAGAAGGGGAAATCTTTATCAAATATCCTGTGGGGACCAATCCTGTGCAAGGTCGTTTCCATCTCTAGCACTCTCAATTCTGTAATGTTTATGTTCTCGTGAAAGGTAATTTTAATTGAACACCTGTATTTGGTCCCCGGCTTGTCCATACACTTGTCCATACACGTGACTAAGGGCTCATTGGAATTTCATACTACTTAAGAAATGCTTCTTTTCTCACTCAGTTCCTTACTATTCAGCTCACTGCTAGAGAAACGACAACATAAATCTTTCTACAAGAAGTAGGATGTTGTGTACGCTCCATACTATGGATTACAAATAAGTATCTCCAGTGGTGAAAACCATTTTGGTAACCTCTGTGTGATTCCGGATACAATATTCCTTGAGGCCTTAAGTGTTTCTAATATATGTGGCTAGTTTCTCTTCTAGTGGTTCCCCCATCCCCAAATCTCTTTCCTGTCTTCTAAAAGAATGGATTAGAGGAAAAATACAGTCTACCCAAAATATCATTTGTTCAGTGTTTTGTTATATGAATAACTTACATAGCATAACAACTGTTTCAACTGGACACTTCAACTAAGCACTTGATTAGATGCCCACTATTGCTTGGATGGCAGACAATCAAAGGTGAAATAAAATTTAGACACACCCTCTCTGTACATGCACTTTAGGCATTATACAGATGGTGTAAGAAACTGAAACATTTTCTGGCATTAGTCACTCTGGGTGGCCTCTCATCTCAACAAGATACAGTCAAAATGAGAGCACTTTACAAATCAATTAGCCTTATAGAAATATAATTTGAAACCATTTTTATCTCCACTATATTTAAAGCTGGTTTATGCGTGTGAATTTACAGATAGCTAGTTCAATACATTTTAAAGTCTGTTGTGAGCAGAGTTTCATAGTGTTTGTCGGCTCATATTTAGCAGTACAGGGGAAATATTTGAGTCAGCTACACAATGTATTCTAAAATACATGGCACATAAAATTATTGATCCTTCCAAGAGACCCAAATGCTTTTACCCTAATCTCTGGCTATACTAGCACTGTTTGAAGATTGAAAAGGATTCTTAGAACGGACTAGACTTGGGTTGGAAGTACAGCTGAAGGGTTGTCAAAATGAGAATTACTGATGAATTATAATGAGCATGGTCCAAAAATTAAATTGTACATTGGGGATGGGGTTGATGAAATCAGCTGATAGTGCATGCCCACAAACCTCCCGTCAGAAAAAAGCTGGTTTAAATTAGGAACCTATAAGTGATTTGCATTTGACACACACAGATTTTGTGGCTTTAGATTACTGTGAATTGCAGATGTAGAGCTGAAGTTTCAAATGATGAGGCTGGCTCAGAACACTCAGTCCATGTGAGCGTGGAGATAAATCTTCCTACATTTTTGGTGTGGACTACCAACATGCTTAAAAAACGTTTTTGTTCAACATGTATGGATATTCCTCCCTCTCACACGCTTGAGTTCCAATTGATATTCTTTAATGCTAGAAAGGACCATTGTCAATGTATCTGACCCACCCTAATTACACACAGTAATTCCTGGAATGGAGGGAACTATTCTTTCCTTCATTTGATGAATGCTTGGAGTATTTGCAATAACTTCTATTGTACTGAAAATACCCAGGCAGAAGACTTAGAAAATGGGAAAGTTTTCATTTACCCTGGTGGTCTGGAAAGAATGTTCTTATCTATGACTAAATAAATGGTGGTGTTTTATTTTTTAATTGCTCCCATGTTGATAGAATGGATGAGAACTCCATTAAGCAGTAGGCAATTTGAAAAGCGGCTCTGTGATCAGAAGAATGACTCTGTCAAAGCCGTAACCTCAGTACCACTCCGATCTACTTCCTGGACTTCTTCCAAGTCCTATCTACTTAGATTTGCTGCCAAAAGAAGCTATTTTGTTTTACTGTAGTCAGCACTGTGGCGACAACATAGATATAGAAGCACTGTGGAAACAATATAGATACACAAGGGCAAGCTGTAGTCTACATGGCCTTCTGCACAATCAACCGCATCCTGACTGTAGATGAGTTGCGCAAAGCAAAAGGGGCTAGATTCACGAAAGAATTTATGCATGGTGAAACTGAGTGTCACTATGCTGAACTTTTAGGTGCTTAGAAAATTAATGGGATTTGCAAAGCCTCAACCAGGGCTATGCAGGTGGTTCTCCTACCCTGGGGGTATGCAGAAGTCTTCTTGGGCATGGGGTACATCAACTCATCTAGATATTTGCCCGGTTTTACAGCCGGCAACGTAAAAAGCACTAGCAAAGTCAGTACAAACTAAAATTTCATACAATGAGTTGTTTATACAGCTCTCTCTATAAAGCTATGATTTTGGCACAGGTATTTGTGTTAAAAGTCCCAGACAGGAGATGGCCAGTAACCAATAAAACCACGGGAATGTACACAGGGCTGGTGTTGGGGGAAGCAAGCCGTGCAATTGCCTGGGGCCCCACCCCACCGGTGAGCCCTGTGAAGCTAAGTTCCGGGCGGCGAGGCTCGGGCTTTGGTTCCAGCCGTGGGTGGCAGGACGTGGGTTTCGGCTTCACAAGTGAAAAAGAGGCTCAAGTATCGCTCTGAAATGTAAGTACGATATTTATCGTCCAAAGGATTTATTTTATAATTGTATGGTAAGAACGAGAAAGGAAGCAATTTTTCAGCACTAGTGCCCTGTGACACTTCTGACTTTGTAAGCGTGTAGTTTTTAAGTGAGGGGAAACTTGGGGGTATGCAAGACCAATCAGAGTTCTGAAAAGGGTACAGTTGTCTGGAAAGGTTGAGAACCACTGGCGTAGTTAATCCACCACCACAAGGGGTGGTAGCGATATTGACAGGAGAAGCTCTTCTGTTAACGTAATGCTGTCTGCACCCAGGCAGGGCCGGCTTTAGCAAGTGCAGCGCCCAATTCATACTCACCCGGCGGTGCTCCAGGTCTTCGGCGGCGGGTCCCTCACTTGCTCTGGGTCTTCGGTGGCACTCAAGGACCCGCTGCCGAAATGCCGCCGAAGACCCAGAGCAAGAGAAGGGCCTGCTGCAAAAATGCTGCCGAAGACCCGGAGCGCCGCCAGGTGAGTAAAAACTAAAAAGGTGCCGGCGCGGGGCCTGATTCAAGGGAATGGGGCGAATCGGCCTAAAACCAGTCCTGCACCCACGGTTGGGTTAGTAACACTGCATCGCTTAGGAGGTGGATTTTCACCCCCCTGCATGACATAGTGATACCAATTGTAAGTTTGTAGTGTAGACTTGGCCTCAGTTAGGTGCCTAAGCTCCCTACACAATGAATGGGGGGGGGAGAGAGTCACCTCGTAATGAGCTCTGCAAAAGCTAATGAGAGATGCTAAAGTGAAGATTGTGTGTTAAGTCCCATGCCTGTCAGGGAACTGGGTGCTTAAATCCAGGTTGCAGGGAAGCAACTCGCTCTGCCTGGGCTTCTCAGCTGCAAACCATATGCCATTTTTGCAAGAACCCGGGGGCAGGAGGCCTTCCCTCACGATGTTTAGCTCAGTGGTCAGCATACTTCACCTGGGATGTGGGAGACCCCTGGTTCAAGTCCCCCCCCCCCTTTGTCTGAGGGGAGAAGGGATTTGAACAGGGCTCCGACCTCTCGCAGATGAGTTTGTTTCCTAATCACTGTGCTTTGGGTTATTCTGATGGGGTGGGGGGTACTCTGTCTCTCTTGTTGAAGCTGTTCCACTGTGAATAAACGGGGTGGGGAGAGGGCTGAGAAAGAGTGAAAGGGGGAGAGCTCAAGCATGAGACTGGCTGTGTAGCCTAGTGGTTAGAACACCCAACGGGAAGGTGGGAACCACAGAATCCAGTTCCCTCCCCCCCCCCCGCTCCAATGACTTTCTCCCCTTCCCTCCCCCCCGTGCAGGTGAGTTAGGCACAGGGACACCCATCTTCCTCCTAGTCTGCGCATTACACTGCGGCTTAGGTGTCAGGACTCACCTAGAGCGAAGCTGCTATGCACCTGCTCAGAGGCAGAAACATAGGTGGCTAGGGAACTTGTACTGCACAAAACTAGGTGAGCTAGATTAGGCACATGCAGGGTTCAGTGGTAGCTGAGTGGGTGGTTTGTGAATCCCAGTGTGGCCTGATTCTGAGATTTAGACACCTAAATCTTTTTGTGAATCTAGACCACAAGGGCCAGCCTTATTTTCCGGCACCAGGCGGAGCTTGCTGTGTTTGCTCCCAATTAGAAAAAACTTTCTCCTAACTTGGATACTGGCCTGGGGTTCACCGAGGGAGAACAATAAGTATGACCAACGAACTGTCTTCAGTCACTCTTCTAAACACGCTCCAAGGGGCGAGTGATAATCTTCCCCTCCACGTTTACCGTTACTTGGAGACACTCCATTCCCCGACTGCACACACGCCCTCTGTAGGTGAGGAAGACACAAACCCATCAAGCATCACGACTTAGCGGTAAACGGAGTTAACTGCAACATGATTGATTACCCTCAGCCAGGGGAAATGATATTACTAATTAAACTGTGAGACATTAACTATGCCGTAAAGCATAGTTTCATTTCGTGCCATGACACATCCTAATCCAAATTCCTAGCCCTGGCTGCTTGTGTTTGGAGATGCTTCTGCATTCTCAGTTGTTCCTTGACATGGGTTGTTTTCATGTGGCCCAGTCAAATGGATTTTGCAAGGCTTGGAGGGTTGGTTGAAAGACGATTCTCCTCCATGCTATGGAATGAAAACTCAATGACTCTGTAAACTACTCCAGCAGACTGAAGGTTGCAGAAGCCCTTCAGTGATGAGAGAGAGTTTCGTGAGTTGATCTACTTAGTCATTGTGTGTGCATTATTAAACCGCAATGCCCCACAGGGAATTAAACTTCATTGGTGGTGAATGTTTCTCTCTGTGTATCCATGTAAAGAAACAGAACAGTGATTAGTTTGTGTGTGTGTGTGTGGGTATAACGACAATAACAAATACCTGGGTATTAATTCCACTTCTGGTATCCTGGTGGGTATGCAAATCATAGGCAGCAGATATTTAGGGGGGAGGGAGAGCTCAGTGGTTTCAGCATTGGCCTGCTAAACCCAGGGTTGTGAGCTCAATCCTTGAGGGGGCTATTTCGGGATCTTGGGTGCAAAAACAAAAAAACAAAAAAAAAGGTCAGGGACAGTACTTGGTCCTGCTAGTGATGACCTTTCGAGGTCCCTTCCAGCTCTATGAGATAGGTCCATCTCCATCTGCATTATTTGAAGATGGCACCAATGTGACAACCTGCTGGGGTTCCAAGAATTGCTAGCCACTGCACCAGCTTCTCTGCCCTGCCAGAAAGTTCTTCAGGACTCTGTTACCTGCTGGGCAAGGTTTGGACCTGTAATCAGTGAATGCAACTCTGCAGGGTCTAGCCCACTCGCCGAACACTCACAGAGGTTATTCAGTTTGTTGCTCCTTTAAAGTAACAAGCTGCAGCAGTTTAGCAACTTGACTGAGTTTGACAAACCACCTACTTTAAACAAAACACTGAGTTGGTTTATGGTAAAGGTAAAACAAGTCCATTAACAAAACAGCATACGTTTAAGAGATACCATGTAAAAACAATCAAGATAAAAATGGCTTAAAAACAAACTTAACTTAACCAGCTATAATTCTTGTTCAAGATGGTTTCCCTACTTACAGCAACTTCTCCAGTGTGACTGGATCCACCCTTAGGGAATCACAGTCCTGGTTTCTTTGTTCTCTAAAGGGATGGGTAACTTAGGGGTTCGCTCTCCCTCTCTTTACAGTCCAGTAAAGATGAATGTATTAAATGTATTCTTCTGAGGGGTCTCCCCAGATAAGGTTCCTTTCCCCTGCTGTCTGGTGTAGACTGCTGGTTCTTTCCCCACTCATGATTTTTTAAAGTGCAAATGATCTCTTCCTGCAACCTCCAATGGGCAAAAATAGCCCACTGGTTGAGGTGTTGGGCTTTTTTCCTTTGTCTGGGGGAAATTTTGTTTATCAATTTCCCCTAATATGCCTGGTTTAAACACATTTTAGTCATGAATTTCCAACACATCTGTAAAGTTCTCTGTGGGGTTAACTTTAACATACGTCATGCAAGAATATTAATGATCAGTGAGTTATTAGTTCTCCAATGACATGCCACTTTTTGGGTAACTAACATGACAACAGTGTGCTCTCTGACACTGGGGTACTCTTAGGGTCACAACCAGGTAGTTGAACATCTAGCTATTGCTGGTCACTCCTAGGATTAATGGTACCCACAATAATGGGGCTGCAAAGTAAGTTATTTATTTATACACGCAGCCCAGTAAAGTGTGATTGGAACCGTTTTAGAAGACTGACACTATATCATCGCAAACATTTTTATTACTGTAACTGTTCTGTAAGGGCCTAATTAAAATTAAGGTCCCATTGACGTGACTTCACTGGGTGTTAGATTAAGCTCTTCATCTTGCTGCATTGTGAAATTCCTCTTTAAATACTGCATTCACCAGCAGTATTTTTGTTCCCTCTCACTCTTCTTCACTTCTGGATATGTGATAAGTGTTTATTGTTCTAAAATACACTGTCTCCTTTTCAGAGGGCAACAGGAAACCAATCTCCTATTCAGAAAGCTCAATAAAGCATCTTCTTTAGGCATTAAATTCAACAGTAGGACATAATCTCAAATTCGGAGAAAATGAGATCTCTTTGCCAGGTTCTATCTTATCAGCCGGGAAGCCTTTATCAGGGCAAATGGATATTGTTGTAATTACTTTTCTGAAACCGTTCCCTGATAGAAAATTATTTTCCCTGATTAAAACCTGGTTCGCCTGATAGAGGCTTGAGGCTTAAAACTAATTTTGAAAGGGCTGCAAGCGGCGGTATGATTTCATCTTTCATTTTCTGTCCATTTTAAATCGTGTTCTCTGGTTACGATTTTTCCATTTCATTTTGTGTTCCCTAAAAACAATGAACTTCTAAATCTTGTGTGGTCAGCTTGGAGATTTTTTCATTTATCTTTTTGGATATTGGTTTGAATGACCACTCACTCGCACTCACCCACTCGCACTGGCTGAGGGGGTTAGAAGATACGGAATAGGATCAGACTTTTCACAACCAAATCTAAACTGAAGTGACACTCCAGTTTTAGGTTTATTTTATAATTGGACCCTATTCCCTGAAAGGTCTTGTCTACATGGACTGTGCTGCAGCAGCTCCGCTGCGCTGCTGCCATGCGTTTGGTGAAGATGCTCTATGATGACGGGAAAGGGCTCTCCTCTCCCACCAACATAGCACAGTTCACACCGGTGCTGATGTCAATGTAATTGTCGCTCAGGGGGGTGGTTTATTCACACCCCTGAGCGACATAGATTTATGTTGACATAAGCTGTAGTGTAGACGTAGCCTTTGTCTCTGGAAATTTTTAAATGAACTTAAGCTCAAGTATGTGTTCGTCATCTAAACCATGGGAGAACATGTACAATCTTGACTGGTGCTGGTATGAAACACAGTCAAACTCTGGGAAGTTTTGACCGAGTTTCAGACTGAGATTTTGGGCTCACTCAAACTCAAAATTCAAAAGCCTTATGTGCACAGTTTAACTATTAAAATGTTTGTATTGTTGTTACCTCATCCTCCGTTCATCTCCAATCTACTGGTTTATCCTGCAGTTTCATGTTTTCATTAGCCACGACTGTAAGTTTTGTGGGGTTTTTTGTTTGTTTTAGAGCAGGGATCATGTCTTTGTATGTGTACAGGAACTGACACAGTAAAGGTCTGACCTTGCTTAAGGCCTCTAGGTGCTTCTGCTGTATCAATAACTACCAATAAAGCAAAATGCTGAGGATGCAAAACCATGCAGAGGATACTGGGGTGCGGGGGGGGTGGACATTTGCACCAATTCCTTGATTATTTTACACCATTCTAATATAGCAGCTTTAACTTTTATGAGTTCCAGTTTGGCCCAGCTCTCTCTGCCAACTGACAAACACCTGCCTTTTAATGTCCTATCCCTTCTAGAAAGAGCTTCACACCAAGGAACTTACCATCAGCATCAGCTATCCCTCTTAGTGGAGCTGTATGCCAAAGCTGTTAGCTTAGCAGGCAGGGCAAATTAGCTACTGATTCTATTTCATGATTCAGAAATTCCTGCTAAGGGACTGAGTTCATTGATAACAGCCACTTGGGTATAGATATTCCTGGGGGAATTCTGTGCCACTGTGCACGTGCAGAATGTATGTCCCCCACAGGTTTCTTTGCCTCCCTGCAGAAAAATGACTTTTTGATGGGGAAGTAAAGGGAAGCCATGAGCAGTCATGTTACCCTCCCCAGCAGTGTGGTTCAGGTGCCCAGGGCAGCCAGCAAATCACTGTGGGGCAGGAGTCGGGACTGGGGAAGACCCGGCTGGTGGAACCTATCCTGCACCTGGCTCAGATGCTAGTCCCAGCTGGGGAGGACTGGACTTCCTCTTCCCCCTGCATGACATCTGGGGCTGGGTCAGACTGACCCCCAGATTTTTCCCCTGGCTGCAGGAAACTCTGCAAACTGCCCCTCCCAACCCCTGGCTTCCTGCACCCATCCCTCCTCAGCTGCACAGGGAGGGATCACCTGTACAGGAAGCTGCACCCCATCTGCCCAACCCCCATGCATCCCGACCCCCTCATACCCCGATCCTCCTGCCAAGCCTCACCCCCCACACACTCAGACCCCCCCCCCCGATGAGCCACACTCCCTTCTGCACCTGGACCACCCCACTGAGCCCCACACACCCAGACCCCTGTGCCAAGCTGTCTCCCCAATACACAGACCTCCCTCTGAGCCCCAACCACTATCACCCCCTTCAGAGTCCCATTACCATTGCATCTAGATTCCCCCCCCCCAAGAAGCCCCTGTGCATCCAGATCCCACCCGCAGCTGGATCCCCCACTTAGCTGCCCGCACCCAGATTGTCCCACACAGAACCCTCTCCACCCACACCTGGATCCCCCCATAGTAAGCCCCTCCACACTTGGATTATGCCTTAATGAGCTGGCCTGCCCACAGAGAGGGGCAGGGCCCTGGGGTGTTTCTGGGGCAGGCCCAGTTCTTGCACTGTGTCAGGGATGCGTGTAGCTTCACTGCTGATTTTGTGTCGTGGGGGAGGGGAGAGAAAGCTGCACAGTGATCTCCCACCTCTGTGCAGACAGTGGCCTGTGCTCCCCAATGCCATGATGGAGCCTCCACATTTATTTGATGAATAAAATTTGCAGAATTTTAAAATATTGTGTGCAGATTTTTTTTGTTTTTTTTTTGGTGCAGAGTTTTTAATTTTTTGGTGCAGAATGCCCTCAGAAGTAGGTATAGATCAGCTCAGGACTGCTAGGTACAGGACAAAGGTATTTTTCCTACCATTTTATGGTGTAATTTTCATTTCTAGATGTCAGCTTTTCTCACTTATTTCCCTCCCCCCGCCACACTATATACAGTATAATCATTTTAACAGAGCTGGATTTACAACTTTTGTGCCCCTATGCACAGCATCTTCATTGCCCTGCCTCTGCCCAAGTTCCCCCTAAGTTGCGCAGCCATGCGGCAGGCTATCAAGGGACGCACGCCTCTCGCCCAGCCCAGCCCTGCTGGAGCTGCTGCGGCCAGGAGGTGGTGCCTCTCACCAGACCGCGAGCTGCTATGGCAAGAAAGGGCTGAGGGGAGTGTGTCTCCCTCCCCTCCCCACCGCCCCAGGCAGCCTGAACCCCAAACCTCTCATTCCCAGCCCCACCCCACAGCCCATACCGCCAGCCAGAGCCCTCACCCCTCCCAACCCTGTGCCCCAGCCCGGAGCCCCCTCTCATGCTCCTAACCCCTCGGCCCCACCCCCGCCACACATCACCTCCATATTGGTGCCCATAACAAAATTCATTCCGCCCATGGATGTAAACAATTAGAGGGAACACTGCCCTCCCCCGCCCCACCCTGCCTAGAGCTGATCTTCGTGTTTTCAATAAAAAATTAAATGAAAAGAAATATAAACACAGCCTCCCAGGAAGGCAAACGCATGGTGCACTCAGCCCAAGTCGGGGCGCAGCCCACCTGCTCCCGGTGAGGTGCAATGAGGGGATTGTACCTCTCCCCATGGCCAGGTGTCTTCTGTTCCTCCTGCAGCCTGGTGCGGCAGCCGCACTCCGGCTCTGCCCGTGCAAATGAATGGGGTGCCGGCCATGCCCTTCTCTTTCCTAACTGGCCTGGGGTGAGGGTAGCGGGGCGGCCAAGATTGGGAAGGGGCTGGGACGCTGCCAACCCCTTCAGCAGCTGCCTCACCCAGCCGCAGCTCACTGCACACCCAGGTGGGCTAACTCGGGTGCTCACCCTACTCTGACCCACATGCTGGGCAGCCCCAACCTGCACCAGGAGCCCAGGCCCCGCAAGGGAGCTGTATGTATTAACTTTTAACCCATTTCTAACTTTTAGGCACCCCTAGAACACCAGTGCCCCGAGGTTCGTGCCTCCTGTGCCTAACTGGAAATCCAGCCCTGCTTATATAGCATCCTACGTGCCTGGATAATTATCCCTTACATAGCACAGTATAAACACTAACCGAAACTTTGTCTAACAGCACCTCTGTAAGCTGTCAGTATAGTATAGTTGATATACAGGAAACTGGGAGCTGGGCAAGCTTGAGTTCAAATCCCGATTCTATCACTTACTCACGCACTGTGAGACTTTTGACAAGTCACTGCTTACCTGCCTCCGTTTACACATCTATAAAATGGAGATAATCTTCTATTGAGGCCCATGGGTATAGTATCTGAACACCTTCCAACAGTAGGAAAAAATGCTGTCTGTGCTTTTTCGGAAGAGTGTATTGGAGACTGGCTAGTTATTGTTTCTGTAGGTAGAATGCTGCCGTACATCCTGGCTGAGGCTGGAGCCTTTACAGTTTACATTAGCAAGTAATTAACATTACCATGGTGTTTAGTAGCCTGTGTACTTAGTCGTGTATGCCACAACATGATTATTCAGCACATGTGAGACGGGAGAAGGCTGGGAAAAGTGATATGCCTGCAGACACTCTCATCAGGATTATGAAACCATCGAAGGAAAGAGTAGAGACTGGAAAATTTTAGATAGGGGGGGAAAAATAACTCCTGGGCTTTCAGTGAAGTGTGCTTAATTTAACAACTGCACTTCTAGTTAGAGATACATCCTTTCTTTAATATGGTAAGGCTCAGAATGAAGCTGGCAAAGCAGGCAACATGCCGTTGGCTTAAACTTCAAAATGACAGGGTTTCCCATGATACAGAGAGACGCTGTTAGGATTAGAAAGAAGGTTTAGGCCAGGGTCTAGGTTTTACATGTGTGATCAAGTCACCACTTGTTACTATCAAAGGCCTTGCCTACATGGCCGTGCAGTGTGGACTACAGGGATGTGACATGTTGACTGTGCTAAATGTGTTCTGTACAACACATTAACATACTCTCTCATTCACAGCCGTGTTACCCATAGTGCACTGCCGTGTAGACAAGCTGCCCTTAGTGTCAGTTCATGGAATCCACCCTGCAAGCCAGGGAAGAGCCCATTAAATAAACAAGATTTCCTACCTTACATAGCAGGGCAAGTTCCATCCTCCATGATTTCCCCTCAGCTTCACCCCCTAGGAGTCAGGTTTCTTTTCTTTAAAGGTGCAATACCTAGGAAACAGAATGTCCGCTATGCATATTCCACACATTCCATTGCAATGTGCTAGTGAATTCTTCAGCTGCTGAGACATTCTAAGATGTGCTGGAGTACATACCCCATCCTGAACCTGAAAGGGTTAACGTGTACCGGGGGAGGCCAAGTCACCCATCTGGCTGCACCTGGATGGTAGGTCAAGCCTAATTGAAGATGAAGCCCAGCTGTGAAAGTAGCTGTGCGGTGACTAGTGTGTGGTTCTTTTCTTTCTAAAAAGAGGGTGCAGGAAGAAAGGGACAGAACTTTGTCGTCCTTCTCTTGGCACTAGAGAGTAGGAGACGGACTGACTGACTGACAGGTTCTAGGTAGGAAGTTGGCCTTGGGATCCTTTCCTGGGTAGAGAAGTCTGGCTGGAGGCCAGTAGAAAGATGAAGCAGCCACTGGGAGTGCAGCAGGATCCAGGGGTAATTTCTGATAAAGGGCAGGCCCTGGATTTCTGGGGAGAGAGCCCGGGGAGGGGCTCAATGGAGAAACTGAGCAGGGGAAACTTTGGAGGGATGAAAGGTCAAGTTTCAGGAGGGTGTAAGTTTTGTACTTTGTTTGGGATTTTAATGGGGCATTGCAGGGCAGAGCCTTGCAACTCCCTGCTCTGAAAAAAAATAGTCACTTAGAGATGCTGTGGGAGAAGTCTGCTGACAGTTGATGGTAGGAGGAAGTCTAGGGAGGCAGTAGCAAGGAGTCAGAGCGGACCTTTGCTGTTGGTTATAGGGTCCCTGAACTGGAATCCGGTGTAGTGAGAGAGTTTTGGCTCCCCTACAAGCCATTGGGGGAAGGTGGTGTGAGGCCCCTGAGATGGAGATAAGGATGACTAAAAGCCCTGAGCAAAAGGGAAGAGACCATGAGGACCCATAGTTGAGGGCCAAAGACATGATTTAAGCATGTTGGACTTTTTGTTACCATGGAAGGGGTGGAGTTAAAAGGTGACCTAGCCAGAGGGCTGAGTTGTGAGAAGAAGCAGACTCCTGCTGGACAAGAGCACTAGTCAGCAAGGGTGCTAGAGATGTCCGAGCTGATTAAGTGTGCCCAGCCATGAGGGGATGCACCAGCAGTCAGTCTGCTCTTCTACATCAGAACTAAGGGCCCCCATCCTGAAGTCCTTGCAAGCTCCCATTAACATCCAAGAGCTTGACGTGGTGAGTAATGACCGCAGGCTCAGCTCTTGCTTGAAACATTAGTTTTACTTTCATGGACTTAAACAATTCTGGGATGACTTTATTTGAGAACTGTTCAATGGACGGATGACTCTTATTACACAGGTTGAGTTTAATGGGATTTGAAACTGCTGGCGCAGTAGCCTTGGGTGATACTGTGTGATAGCTTCTGTTGGGATGTTCTTTCCCCAAAATCTCAAATCCCTATGTTACAAATGAGGAAGATGTTTCCTTTGAATCTTGCTGATTTGTAAAGGCCAAAGCATAGCCACTTTGTAGTTCTACATCTTTCTTTGCAATGCCTCAGCAAGTTCATAGGGCTGTTTGATGGAAAGGCTCATTAGGGACCTAGTCCACTTCACATGCTGCTATTGAAATGAGAGTAAGAAGTACAAGGACGAAGATTTTCTTCATTTAGGGCAAAGGAGGTGCAACGTTATTAAAGCGCTCACCATCCTAATTAACTCGAGGAGAAAATATGGGCAGACCCTCGATGCCATTTACATTAATTGGACATGGACTGTGGCTAGCAATAACTTTTTCATTAATGGAAAAAGCAGGTCTGGAGCAATATTTAGGAGGTTTCCCACATCAGGGAGCTGCTATCACTATTGCTGTCCAGCTAACAGAAATAAACTAACCCCTTAAAGGTGCTGTAGGGAGGCTAAGTCAGGACTTAGTGTCAAATGTCCATCTTCACCAGCTGATATTTTTCTACAATCCAAGGGTTTGAGTTTAATTTGTTGGGTTATTTTTTTCTTAAAAACCTATGAAAAGTTTTTCTTCAGTAAAAGAATGGGACACACATGAGAAAAGAACTAGTCCTCAGTGTGGAGGAGTTCAGTGTTTTATAGGCTTGCAAAAATATATCCCCCATTCCTGCCTCCTTCAAAGGTAACTACAGAAACAATTCTGGGGAAATCCATTTAAATGCATCAAACTTTGCTTCACTATGTTGTGAGCTTCCACTAATCTCTTAAATATGGATGATGTGGGGGGGTCTACAAAGATCTTTCTAGGATTTCCTGGGGCTGGGAAATGAGCTCAGGGAATTGGGTTATAAAAAAAATGGTTTAAAGTATTAATATCATATGTTTATATGAATTATACATATACATATAATTAGTCCATGCTTTAGGACATGGACCAACCTCAGACATAAACTAATCCTCTCAGTGTCTCTGAGGCAAATCGGTAAGTACTGTTATCCCATTTTACAGATGAGGAAGCTGAGGCAGAAAGGCCAAGTGCCTTCCCAAGGCCACACTGTGAATCAGTGGCAAAGCCTGGATTAGAAACTGGGATCTTGCTTAGGCACAACTCCATGCTTGTTCCTCTAACGCGCGCTGTCTAAGAAACTTCCGTCTGGACAAATTATACAATCAAAGTCACTCTGGCACCGGTCTGTGCTCCCAGTGAAGCAAATGGAATTCCGTTGCTGAATTCAGCAGGAAGGCTGGTTCTTCCTTTATTTTTCTTTAAGATCTACAGTTTGGTCCACACGGAGGGTCAAAATTCAAATGTGTGTGTCTTGGCCAAATTGATAATGGGCCACTGAACCAGAAGGTCTTCTGTTTAGACATGGTTTTAGAATGCTGTTTTGTCAAAACTGAAATGTTCCTTGGGCATGTATTGGTTTTGACAAATGTTTCTTAGGTTTAAGATGGCAGGGGCAGAGATTTCATTGGGGAAAATTTCTTGGGTGAGAGAGAGGCTATCCACTAATCTGAGGCCAGGTGGTTAGTGTACTCTGATGGGATGCAAAAAACCCAGATTCAAGTCCCTGCTCTGCCTGATTCAATCTCCCACAAGCCACCTGAGTGCCCTAACTACCAGCTATTGGCTATTCTGGGGTGGGAGGGGTCTTGTTTATTTTCTCACAAATGAAATTGAAAGTTCTTGTTCAGGTTTTGAAACCTCAGGCCTTGTTTTTGTTTTTGCAAAACAGAATGGTTATTTTCTGGCAAGCCTGCGTTCTCTGCTTCTGGAAAGTGGATTGGTTTTGCTAGACACTGAATAAATACAGAAGAAAGATATGCTTCCTGCTCTGACAAACTTACAATGTACGGCCTAACCCTGTGAAGTTAAGAGCAATATTTCTATTGAATTCAATGGGATTTGAACTGGGCCTTAAGAAGACATGTACAATGGATGAAGGAAAGAAACAAATATCCAAACATAGATAGATATATATTTGGTTGGTTTCTTTTCTGCCTCTCTATTCCCCACAAGACTATCATTTGCCAGGAGATTTCTTGTAGGTGTCACAGCAAAAGTAGGTCTTGAGAAGGGATTTAGAGGAGACTAGGGTCGTGGCTTTATAGATCCATTCAGAGACTGTGTTCCAAGCATGCACGTCTCTGTTCAGCCTTTAAGAAAGCAATATGTTTAGGATCAGTTCTGAAATACACACCTGTTCTTCCAGTACACAGGATTCCTATCCAAAGAACAGATGGTTTATTTGTGTTCCGCGGTAGCCAAGCAATAAATACGACCCTGCTTCAGTAAATGTTTGACTTAAGCTTATTTTTGAGGCACCTGCACAATCCAATCATTCAGTGATAAGTGTAATTCCCTTTTAATGAGTTCTTAAACTTCACATCACATGTAATTAACAAACACATTTAACTGATACAATTGTTGCAATACTCAGCCTATTTAAGTGCAAGAAGTAGCTACCACTGAGCATCTGTTTTAATTTCTCTTCCTAATTTTGTTCCAGAGTGACACACGCTCCCCATTCGCTTCAGTGGGAACTTGTTTGGTTATAATGATGTCCGTGTAAGTTACTGTCCCTGGGAAGCACAGATTGTGTTTCTTTAAGCCTCAGACATGACACGGTTAATTATAATTAAATGGAGGCAAATCTCAGGAGGACTTTGCGGTCGTTCTTCCACTTTTTATATGTATCGTGAATTTAAGTTTGGGAGCCAGAGGCCTACTGTGAAAGTCTTTGTAATGTGAAGTTATAATAGTTTTGGATTTTACTAGAGTATTATCATGCAAACAAACTGACCAATTCTGTGACAATTTGACATGAATGTACTCAATGTTATCCATTCCTGAAACTGACGTGCTGTCTGACCTTGAGGGCAGGTTCTCTGCATAGTGCTTTTCTATCTCAAACGCTGTGTAAACATGAATTCAGACAGTCCTGAATTAAAATCTAGCCCTGCAAACCCTTACATATGTCAGAAGTCCTCGTTCATCTCAGTGGTCATATACAAGGCCTTGTGTACTAGGGTTACCATACGTCCTCTTTTTCCCGGACATGTCCGGCTTTTCGGCAGTCAAACCCCCGTCCAGGGGGAATTGCCAAAAAGCCGAACATGTCCGGGAAAAG